>NC_092006.1:7364881-7645883 GCF_044704955.1 Pristiophorus japonicus
CCCCACTATCGACCCGCTTTCGCAATTATTCCGCGGGGAACCTGTAGCAACACCGCCAGAGAAAGCTGGCGTGCATTGCTGTCCCCGTGGCACTAAGAGAAGGAACGGCTGAGCGAGGAAAAGCATGATGTTTTTTTTTTGCGAGTTAACTTCATTTGGGGTGATAAATACGCAGGCGATGTTGCTCGTTCCGATTGCGTGTGTTGTACAGGGACGCCTCCACTTGGGGCGCTACGAAGGTGGCTCTTCAGCACGGGATAGTCAAGTCGCTCACCTGGCCAAGCGCCCCAAGATAAATGTGGAACGCCTCCCTGTGGGCTAACATTTGGCAGATGAGAGTATAATGTGGGAAAATGTGAGGTATCTACTTTGGAGGAAAAAAAAATAGAAAAGCAGATTATAATTTAAAAATCGAGAAAAATTTGCAAAGTGCCGCAGTACAGGGACCTGGGGGTACTTGTGCTTGAAACACAAAAGGTTAGTATGCAGGTACAGCAGGTGATCAGGAAGGCCAATGGAATCTTGGCCTTTATTGCAAAGGGGATGGAGTATAAAAGCAGGGAAGTCTTGCTACAGTTATACAGGGTATTGGTGAGGCCACACCTGGAGTACTGCGTGCAGTTTTGGTCTCCGTATTTAAGGAAGGATATACTTGCATTGGAGGCTGTTCAGAGAAAGTTTCATTAGGTTGATTTCGGAGATGAGGAGGCTGACTTATGAAGATAGGTTGAGTAGGGTGGGTCTACACTCATTGGAGTTCAGAAGAATGAGATTGATCTTGTTGAAACTTAGAAAATAATGAGGCGGCTCAACAAGGTGGATGCAGAGAGGATATTTCACTCGTGGGGGAGACTGGAACTGGAGGGCATGGTCACAGAATAAGGGACCGCTCATTCAAAACTGAGATGAGGAGGAATTTCTTCTCCGAGCGTGGTGAATCCGTGGAATTCTCTGCCCCAGAGAGCTGTGGAGGCTGGGTTATTGAATATATTTAAGGCGGAGATAGACAGATTTTTGAGCAATAAGGGAGTGAAGGGTTATGGGGAGCGGGCAGGGAAGTGGAGCTGAGTCCATGATCGGATCAGCCATGATCTTATTGAATGGTGGAGCAGGCTCGAGGAGCCAAATGGCCTACTCCTGCTCCTATGCGTGTTCTTGTTGGAGTTCCACGCAAACCATTTCCCGGCACTAAAATTATCCACTGCCTGACATTTAGGCCTAAAAAAAAAAACGTCAACTAAATTTCCAGCCCATGATCTTTAGGGTTTAACCCGACGATTACCTGCCTCAGCAGGATGAATTCCCCGGTAAACTCGAGACACAAATCGGTGAGCGACGAGCTGAAATGAGGCCGTACGATAAGAAGATTCCAGCTACCCACCCTACTGACAGGATGGCTTGCGTGACCTTTGCCAAGGAGGCGATTCCCGCATCGATTCAGGCCCGCCCCTGCTCCTCCCCACCGTGTCTGCGCTCTCCTCTTCCCCCACCCCCCTCCCCAAAGTCTCTGCGACTCTCCGCCATTCCCCACTAATCACCGAAGCTTTCCGATCAGGAAGGTGGTTTCATTTGCTTGCTCGCAGCCGATCTCACCTGAACTATGTAAAGCTGGGGAGAGGAAAGAGGGGAGGATGGGAAATAAAACCTATTAGAAAGTCAGAAAGTTCCGACCACAGTCAGACTTGGACCATTACTGGCATCGTGGTGAAGAGGAGAGGGAGGCCTGCACTGCAGCCTTCAAACAAGGCGAGATACATTAAAAACAGGCCGTTTATATTACATTTTGGGAGGAAGAATAGGGAGGTCACTTATTCCCTGGAGGGTGCGAGTCTGGGCGGGGTAGAGGAACAAAGGGATCTCGGATGCAAATACACACACCGCTAAATGTTGCGACATCGGGTTAGCAAGGCCATAGAAAAAGCAAACCAGGAACTAGGGTTTATTTCTAGAGGAATGGAATTGAAAAGTAGGGAAGTTATGCTAAACCCGTATCGAACCTTGGTTAGACCACACTTGGAGCACTGCGTACACAGTTCTGGTCGCCGTATTATAAAAAGGATATGGAGGCACTGGAGAGGGTGCAGAAGATTGACAAGGATGAAACCAGAAATACGAGTGTAGACATATCAGGAAAGGATGAACAGGCTGGGTCTCTTTTCTCTTGAAAAAAGGCAGCTGAGGGATGATCTAACGAGTTCTTTAAAATGATGAAAGGTTTTGATGGAGTGGATACAGAGAGAATGTTTCCACTTGTGGGGAAGAACATAACTAGAGGCCATCGATATAAGATCGTCACCCAGAAATCCAATGGGGAATTCAGGAGAAACTTCTTTACCCAGAGAGCGGTGAAAAGGTGGAACTCGCTGCCACAGGGATACATAACCCTATGTAACAGGGTGGTTCAACAGTGCTAGCTCGACAGAGCCCATCCCTTTATGGACTATGTGGAGCAAACAAGTGTTCTCTAAAAGAGAGCTTAGCGAGGAACAAGGTGTTGATTAGTTGCTTGTGCAATACTCAACAGGTAGGTGGAGTTAGGTTACAGACACAGAGATGGATATAGGTAACATGAAAGCAGAGTTGCCCAGGTACAGGGAGAGGAAGAGGACATGGGGCCAGCTGGAAACAGGTACACAGACCTCATTGGAGACAGGCTCAGATTTAGCCTGGTATAACAACATGTATTTATATAGCGCCTTTAATGTAGTGAAACGTCCCAAGGCGCTTTACAGGTGTATTATGAGACAAAAATTTTGACAATGAGCCATATAGAGAAATTAGGGCAGGTGACCAAAAGCTTGGTCAAAGAGGTCGGTTTTAAGAAGCATCTTGAAAGAGGAAAGAGGGGCGGAGAGGTTTAGGGAGGGAGTTCCAGAGCTTGGGGCCCAGGCAGCTGAAGGCACAGCCACCGATGGTGGAGCGATTATAATCAGGGATGCTCAGGAGGGCAGAATTAGAGGAACGCAGAGATCTCATAGAAACATAGAAAATAGATGCAGGAGCAGGCCATTCAGCCCTTCTAGCCTGCACCGCCATTCAATGAGTTCATGGCTGAACATGAAACTTCAGTACCCCATTCCTGCTTTCTCGCCATACCCCTTGATCCCCCGAGTAGTAAGGACTTCATCTAACTCCCTTTTGAATATATTTAGTGAATTGGCCTCAACTACTTTCTGTGGTAGAGAATTCCACAGGTTCACCACTCTCTGGGTGAAGAAGTTTCTCCTCATCTCGGTCCTAAATGGCTTACCCCTTATCCTCAGACTGTGACCCCTGGTTCTGGACTTCCCCAACATTGGGAACATTCTTCCTGCATCTAACCTGTCTAAACCCGTCAGAATTTTAAACGTTTCCATGAGGTTCCCTCTCATTCTTCTGAACTCCAGTAAATACAAGCCCAGTTGATCCAGTCTTTCTTGATAGGTCAGTCCCGCCATCCCAAGAATCAGTCTGGTGAATCTTCGCTGCACTCCCTCAATAGCAAGAATGTCCTTCCTCAACTGTACACAATACTCCAGGTGTGGCCTCACCAAAGCCCTGTACAACTGTAGCAACACCTCCCTGCCCCTGTACTCAAATCCCCTCGCTACGAAGGCCAACATGCCATTTGCTTTCTTAACCGCCTGCTGTACCTGCATACCAACCTTCAGTGACTGATCTCAGGGGGGTTGTGGGGCTGGAGGAGATTACAGAGATAGGGAGGGGGCGAAGGCCATGGAGGGATATGAAAACAAGGATGAGAAATTTGAAATCAAGGCGTTGCTTAACCGGGAGCCGATGTAGGTCAGCGAGCACAGAGGTCGATGGGTGAGCGGGACTCGGTGCGAGTTAGAACACGGGTCAGCGAGCACAGGGGGCGATGGGTGAGCGGGACTTGGTGTGAGGTGCAGGACAGAACACAGAGCCAGCTGGCTACAGGCGTACGGATTGGACTGGAGACGGGAGAGGGACACAGTCTGCTGGCTACAGGCGCAGGCACTGAAATCTTACCTTGCAACAGGAGCAGGAATTTACTTTAACTTGTACCGTGCAGAGTATGATTTATACACAGACATCAGAAAGGTGTTGAGTTAAGATTACTCAGCTCACTGAAGCTGGAAATCACAAGGTGCTCCAGGCTAGTTTACAGATCTGGTCCTGTCCCTGATACGCACTTGTGCCTGCCGTCTGCCAACACCTCACAATTCCTTGTAACCCATTTTATGTGGGTTCAATACTACCAACTCTGCTGACGCCACAACGATGGTGAAACCTGTGGCCCAACCCGACAACCGTCTCATTAAAGCATCGAGTTGTTTCTTAAAAGGTTCAAACCTGGCCTCACTCATCCTTCCTCGCAAACTGCTCCGCCCTCTAAAGAAATACATATAAACATAGAAATTTATAGTGCAGAAGGAGGCCATTTCGGCCCATCGTGTCCACGCCGGCCGACAAAGAGCCGCACGGCCCTCGGTCAGCAGCCCTGAAGGTTACATATAAACCTATGAATATTGAACAATGGCGGAAAGGCAAAGAGCACCCAGCCCAACCAGTCCACCTCACACAACTGCGACACCCCTTGTACTGAAACATTCTACACTCCACCCCAACCGGAGCCATGTGATCTCCTGGGAGAGGCAAAAACCAGATAAAAACCCAGGCCAATTTAGGGGGAAAAAATCTGGGAAGATTCCTCTCCGACCCATCTAGGCGATCGACACTAGTCCAGGAGATCACCCTGGCCGTATTCTATTCCCTGCAGTACTTACCATCATATCTGCGCCGGCCAACAAAAGGTCATCCAGTCTAATCCCAATGACCAGCTCTAGGTCCGTAACCCTGCAGGTTGCTGCACTTTAAGTGCCCATCCAACCATCTCTTAAAAGTGGTGAGGGTTTCTGCATCCACCACTCTTCCAGGCAGCGAGTTCCAGATCCCCACAACCCTCTGCGTAAAGAAGCCCCCCCCCACCCCTCACAAAACCTTCCTGACGTCCGTCCCAAAACTTGCCCCTCGGGGCCTTGACCCTGTATTCGCTTGTCCCACTGCCTTGGAGGTACGCCAGCGACTGCCGGAAATGGCAGCTTCCTGCCTTACAACTGGTCCTCTCCATCCCTACAGTAGCGCCCTGTACGGGAATAGGGGAGGAGTGGAGACGGCAAAACACCTGATTGGGGGGGGGGGGAGCCCAGCTTTGCGGACCATCAGTAATGCTAGGCACGGCGACTGTTGAGGGCAAACCTCAAATGGGAAGTTGCTTGAACATTGAACGCTGGCAGCTCCAGTGGAGATTCACGTCGCAAAACCTATATTTATAGGGAGTTATCCCCAATGTCCTGGGACACTCAGTCCTGTTTTACACACACACAGAGTCAGTGCTGGGATATTTATTATTAAAAAAAGTCAGCTTTCGCACTGCGAGTTTGAAACAAACGAATAAATTCACTCCCGCATCAGATCACATTATGTATCCTCAACCATTAAAACAAATGCTTAAATTAATATGTCTACGCTCCTCATCTTTCTTCCCTCCACTTCCCCCTTCTCTATTTCAATCCTATTTTAAAATCTAATCCCGTAACTAATGCACCCTATTCTAAAGGTTCTATTTCACGTAATTTCCTTGACCCGAATTTTCTTTCGTTCCTTGGGTTCGAGTCTCCAATTTGGAGGCGAGACGCAACACCTTTGAAGCCCGCCTCCGATCGATTGAGCCGAGCTTTAAAGATTGGCAGTCTCGCCGGTGACATGTCAAGGTGCGGCAAGTCGGTGGGTGCCAATAACCGGGCCCAAAGGGTTAACCACCACCTCACACCACAGGCTCACACGCTCTGGCCTTCCCTTAAAAAAAAACAAAGAGAGTGCTTCAAGCTCAGTATTGGCCGTCTTAAGGGGAGGGAGGGAGGGGAAATGCGGTGGAGGGGGGGGGGGGGGGGGGGAGAATGGGTGCAGAGGTCCCTCTCCACACCACTAGCAGCTGCGTGCTCAGCGAGGCGGCTTAGTAACGCAGCGCAAGCTCAAGGCTGGAACATCTTAACCTCGGGTTGGAATGTAAATGTAAAGAGATTGCGAGAGGAACGGTACAAAATGCAACTTTCCTATCGAAAGCAGCCTCTCACGACGCGAGGACATATAATCGTATGGCTAAAAGTGGTCTCTACAGGCACAGATCATTAAAAAAAGCTGACTTTCCACCGATTAAGAGCGAGAGTTGATAGAAAATCAGCAAGGAATGCATGTTTTACAGAAAAGTAATTTTGTTCTGTACAGACCAGTCTTAAAGAGAGAGAGAAACAGTGTGCTCTGGTGAAACGCTCCTGTCTAAAAACGGCCGGCCTAACAGGAGCTGGTCTGCAGGTTGCTCTCCGTTAGTAGCGATTTGATGGAGGAAGGCTTGTTATAGGCATCGTCGGACTCGTCATCCGAGCTCAGGTCGTCGTCCTGCAGACCCACGTTTGTGCGTGTGTTGCTGCGCCTGGAGAGTGAACACACGGGGAGAGGGAAGTTAGTGATTGTAAAGTATGCACCGCTGAGGACGCTCACGAGATTATAAGCCTGTTGCACTGCGAGTGGCTCAGCCAGTCATGTGACATTGACAAGACTCAATAAAACCCCAGCCAGTTGGGTCATGAGGCATGCAGTTGTGATCAGGGTGGATGAACTGGTAATGTGCGGTGTGATTGTTAAACCTTTACATAGAAACATAGAAAATAGGTGCAGGAGTAGGCCATTCGGCCCTTCTAGCCTGCACCGCCATTCAATGAGTTTATGGCTGAACATGCAACTTCAGTACCCCATTCCTGCTTTCTCGCCATACCCCTTGATCCCCCTAGTAGTAAGGACTCCATCTAACTCCTTTTTGAATATATTTAGTGAATTGGCCTCAACAACTTTCTGTGGTAGAGAATTCCACAGGTTCACCACTCTCTGGGTGAAGAAGTTTCTCCTCATCTCGGTCCTAAATGGCTTACCCCTTATCCTTAGACTGTGTCCCCTGGTTCTGGACTTCCCCAACATTGGGAACATTCTTCCTGCATCTAACCTGTCTAAACCCATCAGAATTTTAAACGTTTCTGTGAGGTCCCCTCTCATTCTTCTGAACTCCAGTGAATACAAGCCCAGTTGATCCAGTCTTTCTTGATAGGTCAATCCCACCATCCCGGGAATCAGTCTGGTGAACCTTCGCTGCACACCCTCAATAGCAAGAATGTCCTTCCTCAGGTTAGGAGACCAAAACTGTACACAATATTCCAAGTGTGGCCTCACCAAGGCCCTGTACAACTGTAGCAACACCTCCCTGCCCCTGTACTCAAATCCCCTCGCTATGAAGGCCAACATGCCATTTGCTTTCTTAACCGCCTGCTGTACCTGCATGCCAACCTTCAATGACTGATGTACCATGACACCCAGGCCTCGTTGCACCTCCCCTTTTCCTAATCTGTCACCATTCAGATAATAGTCTGTGTCTCTGTTTTTACTACCAAAGTGGATAACCTCACATTTATCCACATTATATTTCATCTGCCATGCATTTGCCCACTCACCTAACCTATCCAAGTCGCTCTGCAGCCTCATAGCATCCTCCTCGCAGCTCACACTGCCACCCAACTTAGTGTCATCCGCAAATTTGGAGATACTACATTTAATCCCCTCGTCTAAATCATTAATGTACAGTGTAAACAGCTGGGGCCCCAGCACAGAACCTTGCGGTACCCCACTAGTCACTGCCTGCCATTCTGAAAAATCCCCATTTACTCCTACTCTTTGCTTCCTGTCTGACAACCAGTTCTCAATCCATGTCAGCACACTACCCCCAATCCCATGTGCTTTAACTTTGTTAATAAACCAACTAGTTCTCAGTAGCAATGTCTTGCTATGAATTCTTTAAAAATTCTTAAGAAATCTGCAAAAGGACATAGACAGGCTAAGTGAGTGGGCAAAAATTTGGCAGATGGAGTGTAATGTTGGAAAGTGTGAGGTCATGCACTTTGGCAGAAAAAATATCAAAGAGCAAGTTATTATTTAAATGGAGAAAGATTGCAAAGTGCCGCAGTACAGCAGGACCTGGGGGTACTTGTGCATGAAACACAAAAGGATAGTATGCAGGTACAGCAAGTGATCAGGAAGGCCAATGGAATCTTGGCCTTTATTGCAAAGGGGATGGAGTATAAAAGCAGGGAAGTCTTGCTACAGTTATACAGGGTATTGGTGAGGCCACACCTGGAGTACTGCGTGCAGTTTTGGTTTCCATATTTATGAAAGGATATACTTGCTTTGGAGGCAGTTCAGAGAAGGTTCACTCGGTTGATTCTGGGGATGAGGGGATTGACTTATGAGGAAAGGTTGAGGAGGTTGGGCCTCTACCCATTAGAATTCAGAAGAATGAGAGGTGATCTTATCGAATCGTATCAGATTATGAGGGGGCTTGACAAGGTGGATGCAGAGAGGATGTTTCCACTGATGGGGGAGACTAGAACTAGGGGGCACGATCTTAGAATAAGGGGCCACCTATTTAAAACAGATGAAGAGGAATTTCTTCTCTCAGAGGGTTGTAAATCTGTGGAATTCGCTGCCTCAGAGAGCTGTGGAGGCTGGGACATTGAATAAATTTAAGACAGAAATAGACAGTTTCTTGAGCGATAAGGGGATAAGGGGGCGGGCAGGGAAGTGGAGCTGAGTCCACGATCGGATCAGCCATGATCGTATTAAATGGCGGAGCAGGCTCGAGGGGCCGTATGGCCTATTCCTACTCCTAGTTCTTATGTTATTTAGTGCTAGTGATTAAGTTCCTCCCTCCTAGTTCTGGTTTCAGTGGGACATGCACACGAAGAGAAACCACATACTTTAGCTTTACAGGTGAAGGGCAAGCAGACAGCGCCCATGCTAGCAATCTGTTACCCGACAGCAACTGTTTACTAAATTTTTGTTAGGAGTGTAAAAGCAGTGGGTAGGGCAGTGATCGATGAAGGAGCGAGTAGCACTATTGTTGGAAGCTTCGACGGTCAGCGTGCGCGCAGAATGGCAGCACGGATCTGCGTGAAACGGACTTAGAACAGAAACTTACAGCGGCTCAGTCGGCTTCTCGCTTATAGTGGAACTGCCTGGGGAGAGAAACAGGCGGCGGGGTGAACACACTTTATTTGATGTGCACACTGGAACCAAGAACAGAGTGTCCGCCCGCGACAGCTTTTAACATAACACAAGAATTAGGAGCAGGAGTCGGCCATTCGGCCCCTCGAGCCCGCTCCGCCATTCAATAAGACCATGGCTGATCTTCTACCTCAACTCCACTTTCCTGCCCGACCTTCACATCCCTCGATTCCCCTCGACTCCAAAAATCTATCGATCTCAGCCTTGAATATACTCAACGACTGAGCATCCTCTGGGGTAGAGAATTTTAAAGATTCACCACCTGCTGAGAGAAGACATTCCTCAACTTAAGGCCGACCCCTTATCCCGAGACTGTGCCCCCTGGTTCTAGACACTCCAGCCAGGGGGAAAATGGCATCCACCCTGACAATCCCCCTCAGAATCTTATACATTTCAAAAAGAGATCATCTCTCATTCTTCTAAACTTCAGAGTAGAGGCCCAATCTACTCAATCGCTCCTCATAAGAGAGCATCGAAACATAGAAAATGGGAGCAGAGGTAGGCCATTCGGCCCTTCGAGCCTGCACCGCCATTCAATATCATGGCTGATGCTCTATCTCAACACCATATTCCCGCTTTTTCCACCAACCCCTTGATGCCCTTTGTGTCTAGAAATCTATCAATCTACCTCTTAAATATATTCAATGACTTGGCCTCCACAGCCTTCTGTGGTAGAGAATTCCACAGGTTCACCTCCCTCGGAGTGAAAACATTTCTCCTCATCTCGCTCCTAAATTTCCTACCCCGTATCCTGAGACTGTGTGACCCCTTATTCTAGACTTCCCACCCCGGGGAAACATCCTCCCCGCATCCAGTCTATCCAACCCAGTCAGAATTTTATACATTTCAATGAGATCCTCTCATCCCAGGAATCAGTCTAGTGAACCTCCGTCTCCAAGGCAAGTATATGCTCCCTCAGATAAGGAGACCAAAACTGTGCACAGTACTCCACTTGTGGTCTCCCCAATGTCCTATACAATTGTAGCAAGACTTCCTTACTCCTGTACTCCAACCCCCTTGCAATAAAGGCCAACATGCCATTTGCACAGCCTTCAGGAAGGGAGGGAATAATATTCGGGGGTGGGGGTACGACAATTTTTCCCCTTTATTCAAGGCGACAGAGCCTATGTTGGGAAATAAAACCCGCTTTCTATGATCACTGGGAATTGCTGCTTCAAACAGACGTGCCGCTACGTAGGATAACAGAGATCAGCTGCCAACCACAAGAGAAAATAAACCCTTAAATATGATGTATTCTGGGGATCTGGCAATGCCATCTTTACTGCTCATCCTGCTACACCAGCAAAGACATGTCGATCCAGGCCGACTGGGTCAGCTTATCACCAACCCATCTCCAATCTAGAGGACCATTTTGGACCGTCGCCGAAGCCCTTCAGCGATCTCCCCTCAAGCCTCGACGACCGACGGCGGAATGCTGGGAAGAACTGCGACGTACGGAATGGATTCCTTATCGAGGGCCCCACAGTACAGCCTGAAGGATCAAACCTTCCTCGCAAACAGTGGACAACCATCATAGTGGATGCTGCCACCTCCTCCAACAGGTGGAAGGTTGAAGCATCCCCATCATGCAACTGTGGTGCTCCTAATCAGACCCTGGAGCACATTGGCTGGATCGACTAGGCTTATATTCACAGGAATTTAGAAGAATGAGGGGGGATCTCATAGAAACATATAAAATTCTGACGGGATTGGACAGGTTAGATGCAGGAAGAATGTTCCCGATGTTGGGGAAGTCCAGAACCAGGGGTCACAGTCTAAGGATAAGGGGTAAGCCAGTTAAGATTGAGATGAGGAGAACTTCTTCAGAGAATTGTGAACCTGTGGAATTCTCTACCACAGAAAGTTGTTGCGGCAAGTTCGTTGGATATATTCAAAAGGGAGTTAGATGTGGCCCTTACGGCTAAAGGCATCAGTGGGTATGGAGGGAAAGCAAGAATGGGGTACTGAGGGAATGATCAGCCATGATCATATTGAATGGCGGTGCAGGCTCGAAGGGCCGAAAGGCCTACTCCTGCACCTATTTTCTATGTTTCTATGAAATCATAGAAATTTACGACATGGAAGGAGGCCATTCGGCCCATCGTGTCTGCGCCGGCTGACAAAGAGCTATCCAGCCTAATCCCACTTTCCAGCTCTTGGTCCGTAGCCCTGTAGGTTACGACACTTCAAGGAGAGAGAGGGGGAGGGGTAGAGTGAGGGAGCGAATAAAAGTGCAATATAACAAAGTGGCAATAAAAAGTTTATATTCAAGTCTCGAAAACTTGGATAATTTTATTGTCCGGTATTTGAAGTGATTTACAACGTATGGTGCAAAGTTTTATTTGATCAGTTGCTAAAGCACGGGTGGAACACAAACTCCTGCGATGATTGTGTTTTATATTCGTCCACGGGATGTGGGCGTCGCTGGCAAGGCCGGAATTTATTGCCCGTCCCCAACTGCCTCTTTGAGAAGGTGGCGGTGAGCCGCCATTCTTGAACCACTGCGGTCCCGTGTGGTGAAGGTGCTCCCACACTGCGCTGACTTTGTCGCAGCGGTTTGGCACAACTGAGTGGGTCGTTGGGCCCGTTTCAGAGGGGCAGTTAAGAGTCAACCACATCGCTGTGGGTCTGGAGTCACATATAGGCCCAGACCGGGTAAGGGCGGCAGATTTCCTTCCCTCAAGGGCATTAGTGAACCAGTTAAGCTTTTTAGTTCAAGATTCGATTTATTTAATTGCCGTGGTGGGATTTGAACTCATGTCTCTGGATTATTGGCTACCATATACCCCTACAGTATGATATAGAACCAGACTGGTGGTACCTCCAGGTGCCACACCATCACCCATTACATAAGAAATAGGAGAAGGGGTCAGCCATTTGGCCTCTCGAGCCTGCTCCGCCATTCAGTATCAAGGCTGATCACACTCTTTACCTACACTGCCAGTCAGCAGGTCACCAATCAGCTGAAACAGACTATAAAGATAAACAGGCGATAAGCTGTGAGTTTATGGCAGTAATTTAATTTTACAGCTCTGCTGACTTCCACAAGCCAACCGTTCATAATTTAAGAACTTCGCAACTGCGTGTAAGCTCTCCTTCTCTTACACTGTCTGTGAAATGCTCACGGAAGGGGCTCTCTCTCTAGTCCTTACCTCACTGAATACGGTCAGTGAACCTCTGCACTCCCCTCTCCTAACCAAGTATCTAGAGTCCTCCGTGGATTGAAACGGAGACTCGTTACACTGTCTCCTCATCTTTCAGGACCTCAAAAAGAGTGGAACTCCTCACCTCCCTCAATTTTTCCCCCTCTTCCTACAATCTACAGTCTTTAATAACATGCAAGATTCTGAGGGTAGATGCAGGGAGGATGTTTCCCCCGGGCTGGGGAGTCTAGAACCAGGGGTCACACAGTCTCAGGATAAGGGCTCGGCCATTTAGGACTGAGATGAGGAGGAATTTCTTCACTCAGAGGGAGGTGAATCTTTGGGATTCTCTGCCCCAGAGGGCTGTGGAGGCTCAGTCGTTGAGTATATTCAAGGCTGAGATCGATAGATTGATGGAGTCTAGGGGAATCAAGGGATATAGAGATCGGGCGGGAAAGTGGAGCTGAGGTCGATGATCAGCCATGGTCTTATTGAATGGCGGAGCAGGCTCGAGGGGCCGAATGGCCAACTCCTGCTCCTAACTCTTATGTTCTTAAGTTATCAAACAAAATTTGACACCGAGCCACACAAGGAGATATTAGGGACAGGTGACCAAAAGCTTGATCAAAGAGGTAGGTTTTAAGGAGCGTCTTAAAGGAGGAGCGAGAAAGGTGAAGAGGTTTAGGGAGGGAATTCCAGAGCTTGGAGCCCCAGGCAACTGAAGGCACGGCCACCAATGGTGGAGCGATGGAAATTGGGCGGATGTACGAGGGGCCAGAAATGGAGGAGCGCAGAGATCTTGGGGGGGGGGATTGTGGGGCTGGAGGAGGTTGCATAGATAGGGAGGGGTTGTGCGGCTGGAGGAGGTTACAGAGATAGGGAGGAGTTGTGGGGCTGGAGGAGGTTACAGAGTGAGGGAGGGGTTGTGGGGCTGGAGGAGGTTACAGAGATAGGGAGGGGTTGTGGGGCTGGAGGAGGTTACAGAGATAGGGAGGGGTGTAGGGGCTGGAGGAGGTTACAGAGTGAGGGAGGGGTTGTGGGGCTGGAGGAGGTTACAGAGATAGGGAGGGGTTGTGGGGCTGCAGGAGGTTACAGAGATAGGGAGGGGTGTAGGGGCTGGAGGAGGTTCTAGAGATACGGAGAGGGGGAGGGGCATGGAGGGATTTGAAAAAAAAAGGATGAAGATTTTAAAAATAGAGGCATTGTCGGATCGGGAACCAATGTAGGTCAGCGAGCGACCTGTGTCACCGTAACCACTTGATTTACTCTGCAGTCTCTCCCATCGGGTGGGGAAGTGGAGTTAAGATAAACATAGAAACTAGGTGCAGGAGTAGGCCATTCGGCCCTTCGAGCCTGCACCGCCATTCAATGAGTTCATGGCTGAACATGCAACTTCAGTCCCCCATTCCTGCTTTCTCTCCGTACCCCTTGATCCCTTTAGCCGTAAGGGCCACATCGAACTCCCTTTTGAATATTTCTGACGAACTGGCCTCAACAACTCTCTGTGGTAGAGAATTCCACAGGTTTACAATTCTCCGAAGAAGTTTCTCCTCATCTCGGTCCTAAATGGTTTACCCCTTATCCTTAGACGGTGTCCCCTTGGCTCTGGACTTCCCCAACATCGGGAACATTCTTCCTGCATCTAACCTGTCTAGTTCCGTCAGAATTTTATATGTTTCTAGGAGATCCCCTCTCATTCTTCTAAATTCCAGTGAATATAAGCCTAGTCGATCCAGTCTTTCTTCATATGTCAGTCCTGCCATCCCGGGAATCAGTCTGGTGAACCTTCGCTGCACTCCCTCAATAGCAAGAACGTCCTTCCTCAGGTTAAATCAGCCCCGGTCCTTGACCTACTTTTCTTAGTTTAAGAAAGGCTCCCCCTGCGAACAGGAGAGCGCGGGGGTCCATATTCTGCCCGCGAGCTCCCTCACCTGATGTCCTTTTCCAGGGATACGATGCGATTTTGCAGCTGCTCATTGACCTCGTGCAGGTCCTCCAGTTCCCGCAGAGCTTTCTTCCTCGCAGTTTCCAGCCGCTCGATTTCCTCCTCCGCCTCGTCCACTTGGCGCTTCAGTGCTTTCACCCGCAAGGTCAGCTGAGGAGAGAGAAAACCAAACGCGACTTAAAGGGGCGAGCAACTTGCTGTAAACCCAGTTATTATTACCCCGCCCCCCCCCAACCTGCGAGAGACCGTCAGCGGCAGGTCGGGGCCATAAAAGGAGCGGCGAGCGGCCCCAGGGGGCAGCGTGGCAGCCATGACCACGGCAAGGTACAGCGCGTGCTGGTGCAGGAGGGCGACGGCAGCGAAGAGTGATGTCGTCAAGGTCCAGGTCGGTGATTGGGAGCGTGGGCAGGTATACAGCAGGAGCGGCGAGGTCGGGGCGAAGGAGCGGTGAGAGAATGTAGAGGGATGTGATCGGGGGCCCAGGAGAGGCGCGAGCGCGGGGGCCCAGGGGCAGCACGGGCCCAGCCCACACTGTGCGATATGTGGGCGCACTGGGTCCGTGCAGCAGAGCTGGTCTCCAGTCATCCTGGTTAACCCAAGACCTAGCTCTGTCAAGCCCCGTGTGGTGGCTGGTGTACAACGGCCACCCCACATTAAAAAAATCCACGCACAGGCATCTTCCACCCTTCAGGATGTAGTTCGGGATCTGGAATATTAGGTCCTTCATTGAAACTTGTGAACTCATCCCTTTTTGGCGTGGAAGCAAGTCATCCTCGCTTCGAGGGACTGCCTATGATGATGATGACGACAAGGATAACATTCGGGAATTTGGACGCTTGTTACGAAGATGTCTCCGCAAACAGTCCAAGCAGTTTGTGATGTTAAACCATGCAAATACGCCCTATACCTCCATCCAGTGAAAATATAACCAACTTATACATCAATTATTTATCAGTACACGGGCTAATAGAATACCCAACAAGGGGGCCGAAATTCATCCTCCCGATGAGGCTCGTTACTGCCGGAAAACTGCGGCGTCAAATGGCCGCCATTTGTAGTCGAATGGCTGCCGCTCGCGGAATACGCCCTGGTGGTTTATCCAGTGGTCCTCACTTCCGCCGAACCCTCCTAAGTGCGCCATCAAAGTGCGCACTGTAAGCCGAAATTCCACCCTAGAAAATCTTACGGCTGCCACTTGGTGCCGCCGCCGTTTTTTTTTCTGCGTTTGCGGTGTGGCCGCCATTAAAGGGGAGGGTGCACCGTCGCGGCCGCCATCTTATTTTTTTTTTGTCGGCCGACTACCGTGTCGGCCCGACCATTGTGCCCCCCGGAGTCGGCCGGGCTGCCAACAGGCACCCTGGCACGCACCCACTCATGGGTGCCAGGCCACTGGCCCGGCCGAAACCCCTCCCAGTGGACCCAACATAAAAAGCTGCAGAGCTCGCAGCGGCCCTCACCTTTAACTGAGGAGGAGAAATAGGAACAGGAGCTGCCTGGGTCATAAACTCTGGAATTCCCTCCCTAACCCTCTCCGCCTCTAATGCGCACCGTAAAACCTACCGCTTTGACCAAGCTTTCGGTCACCTGTCCTAATATCTCCATGTGGCTCGGTGTCAAATTTAGTTTGATAACATAACATAAGAACTAGGAGCAGGAGTCGGCCATTCGGCCCCTCGAGCCTGCTCCGCCATTCCATAAGATCTTCGACCTCAACTCCACTTTCCCGCCCGATTCCTCGATTTCCCCGAGTGTCCAAAAATCTATCGATCTCAGCCATGAATATACTCAACGACTGAGCCTCCACAGCCCTCTGGGGCAGAGAATTCCAAAGAGTCACCACCCTCTGAGTGAAGAAATTCCTCCTCATCTCAATCCTAAATGGCCAACCCCTTATCCTGAGACTGTGTGACCCCCCTGGTTCTAGACTCCCCAGCCCGGGGGAAACACCCTCCCCTGCATCTACCCTGTCGAACCCTGTAAGAATTTAATACGTATTAGGCAGGAAAATGTGGTGGCCATTGTGGGCTAGCCTTGTCCCACCAGAGGCAATGAGATGAGCAACGAGTCAACATGCTCTGCATGGTGTTGTTTTCGGGAGAAATCTTGGCGTATTTTCCGACTTGTGTTTGAATAGTCCCATGGGTTTCTCATCACCAGAGCAGGCAAGTGAGGGCATCAGTTCAACGTCTCATCCCAACGACACTGGGGGGGGGGGGGGGGGGGGGGGGGATTGAGTGTTTAATCTACACTGCAGTGCAAACCCAAATTATACACTTGAGTCTCCAGTGATGGGCTTTGAACCCACAACCTTCAGACCCAGAGGCGAGTGGTACCGACAGAGTCAAGCTGATGCATGGGCGTCCAGCTATATTCGAGTATACTGTGGGGCAGAACTTCAAGTTGCTAAACAACTCGTATTTATATAACGCGTTAACGTAGTGAAACATCCGAAGAGTATTATAGAAACATAGAAACATAGAAAATAGGTGCAGGAGCAGGCCATTCAGCCCTTCCTCTGGGGCAGAGAAATAAAGAAATTTGATACCGAGCCGCAGAAGTAAAAATTAGGGCAGGTGACCAAAAGCTTGGTTAAGGAGCACCTTGAAGGAGGAAAGAGAGTGGAGGGATTTAGGGAGGGAGTTCCAGAGCTTGGGACCCAGGCAGCTGAAGGCACGGCCACCAATGGTGGAGCGATTATAATCAGGGATGCTCAGGAGGGCAGAATTAGAGGAGTGCAGATATCTCAGGGGGGTTGTGGGGCTGGAGGAGGTTACAGAGATAGGGAGGGGGCAAGGGCCATGGAGGGATTTGAAAAGGAGGGCAAGAATTTTGAAATCGAGGCATCGCTTAACCGGGAGCCAATGTAGGTCAGTGAGCACAAGGGGTGATGGGTAAGCGGGACTCGGTGAGAGTTAGGGCACGGGGCAGCCGAGTTTTGGATCACCTCTAGTTTATCTCAAATGATACCAACAACACCCGCCCAGGTTCAGGGTGCCATGCAGGGTTAACTACGGGTGAAAACGATTCCATCTCCCTCCCTCCTTCAGCCGTACCTGGTCTTTCTCATCGGACACCTGCTGTCGCTCATCGTCGAGCTGAATGGTCAGTTCCTTTACCTTCCTCTCCAGCTTGCGATTAGATGCCTGCAGTGCGCTTCGGTCCCTGTTAAGGGGAAAGAGAAGAGGGACTATTGAGGAAAAGGATCATTCACATGTCCTGATACAGTTGTACCTCTCCAGTCCGGCACTCTTGGGACCCGACCGGTGCCGGACCAGAGAGTTTTCCGGACCATGGGAGGTCACACCGAACCTAGCGTTGTCAGCAGTGCCCTCGACTTACCGGGTACTGCCGACAACGTACAGAAGTCTACCGCGCAGCAACTCTCAGGCCCAGCTTCGGCGCCCGAGTCAGCCGTCACACTCCTCGCTCCCTCTCTGCGCCGACCCGATCTCGGAGGGAACACCGGAGGCAGCGGGGAGAGGAGCAGCAGCCAGGCATGATGCAGGTCCAAAGATCCTGGACTGGAGAGGTACAACCTGTACTATTAGCCTTGAATTAAAAATAGCTCAACATTGTTTTCAGTACCCAGCGTTGTACTCGCTGATCTGCATTGGCTCAGAGTCCGGCAATGCCTCAATTTTAAAATTATCTTGTCTTCAAATCCCTCCATAGCCTTGCTTTCCTCCCTATCTCTAACCTTTTCCAGCCCCTACACCCCTCCTTATCTCTAACCTCTAGCCCCTACACCCCTCCCTATCTCTAACCTCTGCCAGCCCCTACATCCCTCCCTATCTCTGTAACCTCCTCCAGCCCCTACACCCCTCCCTATCTCTGTAACCTCCTCCAGCCCCTACATCTCTCCCTATCTCTAACCTCCTCTAGCCCCGACACCCCTCCCTATCTCTGTAACCTCCTCTAGCCCCTACACCCCTCCCTATCTCTGTAACCTCCTCCAGCCCCTAGACCCCTCACTATCTCTGTAACCTCCTCCAGCCCCTAAACCCCTCCCTATCTCTGTAACCTCCTCCAGTCTCACAACACTCCCCCACCCTCCTGAAATCTCTGCTCTCCTCCAATTCTGGCCTCGAGCATCCCCTGATTTCCATCTTTCCACCATCGGTGGCCGTGCCTTCAGCCGCCTGGGTCCCAAGCTCTGGAATTCCCTCCTGAAACCTCTCAGTCTCTCTCTCCCCCTTCAAGACGCTCCTTGAAACCTACAGCAGTGGCCAAGCTTTTGGTCACCTGTCCCCAATATCTCCCGATGTGGCTCGGTGTCACATTGTGCCTGATTGCGCTCCTGTGAAACGTTTTGAGACATTTTACTACGTTAATAGCGTTGTTATAAACACATGTTGTTGTTGTTGTCGTATAGGAAAGGGAGGCTTGTAATTATAAAGTCTCTCAGACATGCCCCAAAGCATTTCACATGTAAATGTGGCAGCCATTTCCCACGCTGCGAGGTCCCACAAACAGCAATGTGGATTAACGACCAGCTCATCTGCTTTTGTTGTTGCTGGTTGCAGGAGGAATGCTGGTGAGGACACCAGAGAAACTCACCCGCTCTTCCTCACGGGATAAATACGATCAGCGTCCTCCACCAGGCCAACATCCCCAGCATCGATGCACTGACCACACTCTACCAGCTCCATTGGGCGGGCCACATTGTCCGCACGCCAGACACGAGACTGGGCAGAGGAAACGTTTCAAGGACACCCTCAAAGCCTTCTTGATAAAGTGCAACATCCCCACCGACACCAGTGAGTCCCTGGCCAAAGATCACCCTAAGGTGGAGGAAGAGCATCCGGGAGGGCGCTGAGCACCTCGAGTCTCGTCGTCGAAATCAGTAGTGGGGAAAATGTTATCTTAACATTATTGGGGAAAATGTTGGAATCAATTATTAAAGATGTAATAGCAGCGCATTTGGAAAGCAGTGACAGGATCGGTCCAAGTCAGCATGGATTTATGAAAGGGAAATCATGCTTGACAAATCTTCTAGAATTTTGAAGATGTAACTGATAGAGTGGACAAGGGAGAACCAGTGGATGTGGTGTATCTGGACTTTCAAAAGGCTTTTGATAAGGTCCCACACAAGAGATTGGTGTGCAAAATTAAAGCACATGGTATTGGGGGTACTGGCGCGGATAAAGAACTGGTTGGCAGACAGGAAGCAGAGAGTCGGGATAAACGGGTCCTTTTCAGAATGGCAGGCAGTGACTAGTGGGGTGCCGCAGGGCTCAGTGCTGGGACCCCAGCTATTTACAATATACATGAATGATTTAGATGAAGGAATTGAGTGTAATATCTCCAAGTTTGCAGACGACACTAAGCTGGGTGGCGGTGAGAGCTGTGAGGAGGACGCTAAGAGATTGCAGGGTGACTTGGACAGGTTAGGTGAGTGGGCAAATGCATGGCAGATGCAGTATAATGTGGGTAAATGTGAGGTTATCCACTTTGGTGGCAAAAACAGGAAGGTAGATTATCTGAATGGCGTCAGATTAGGAAAAGGGGAGGTGCAACGAGACCTGGGTGTCATGGTACATCAGTTATTGAAAATTGGCATGCAGGTACAGCAGGCGGTGAAGGAGGAAAATGGTATGTTGACCTTCATAGCTAGGGGATTTGAGTATAGGAGCAGGGAGGTCTTACTGCAGTTGTACAGGGTCTTAGTGTGTTCAGTTTTGGTCTCCTAATCTGAGGAAGGACGTTCTTGCTATTGAGGGAGTGCAGTGAAGGTTCACCAGACTGATTCCCGGGATGGCAGGACTGACATATGAGGAGAGACTGGATCGACTGGACCTGTATTCACTGGAGTTTAGAAGGATGAGAGGGGATCTCATAGAAACATATAAAATTCTGACGGGACTGGACAGGTTAGATGCAGGAAGAATGTCCCCGATGTTGGGGAAGTCCAGAACCAGGGGACATAGTCCAAGGATAAGGGGTAAGCCTTTTAGGACTGAGCCGAGGAGAAATTTCTTCACTCAAAATTGTTAACCTGTGGAATTCCCTGCCACAGAAAGTTGTTGATGCCAGTTCATTGGATATATTCAAGAGGGAGTTGGATATGGCCCTTACGACTAAAGGGATCAAGGATATGGAGAGAGAGCAGGAAAGGGGTACTGAGGTGAATGATCAGCCATGATCGTATTCAATGGTGGTGCAGGCTCGAAGGGCCGAATGGCCTACTCCTGCACCTATTTTCTATGTTTCTATGAGAGCATGCAGAAATCAAGCGCAGGCAGCGGAAGGAGCGTGCGGCAAACCAGTCCCACCCACCCTTTCCTCCAACCACTGCGTTCTACCTGTGACAGAGACTGCAATTCCCGTATTGGACTGTTCAGCCACCTAAGAACTCACTTTTAGAGTGGAAGCAAGTCTACCTCGATTTCGAGGGACTGCCCGACAGACCAATATACGGAAACGACGGGCAGGAAAAGGCCAACGAGTCCAGCAAGCCTGGCCCACACTGCGATGCCCGGACAATCATAGCTAAATGGTTTTTCTCTCCCCAGACCTCGCACAATTTTTTTTTCCTTTTAATATTTACCGCAACCATCGGAACAGGCAGATGGGGCCTCGGTTTAAACGCTGAAATTCTCTCCCTAAACTTATCTCTCTCTCTCCTCCTTCAAGACACTTCTTAAAACCTACCTCCATGCCCAAGGTTTTGGTCACCTGTCCCAATGCCGCACGTGGCCCAATATTGAATTTTGTCTGGTAGCGTCAGCCGTGGAGTCAGAAGATTGTGGATTTAATTTCCACTCCAAGGACTTGAGCACATAAATCTAGGCTGACACTTCAGTGCGGTGCTGAGGGAGCGCCGCGCTGCCGGTTGTCTCATCCCGAAGGTTGACGTTTTGCAATAACGCCACCTCTCACTGCCAGCCGAGATCTTGGAACTCCAACCCACAGCTCTCGACAATAGTGGTGAATGCGTTTACACCGAGCCAAGGATGAGGTACAGTCCTACTTTCCCGAACCTCAAACCACGACAAACCACCCGTGTGTTTTATTCAAAGGCAGTAATTACAGAGCTTTCTTTCCCCGAGCAGCACTGCACGCCTCAAGGTCGCATGTAATGACAGGGCAGAGAGAAAAGGCATTAGTGTGCAGTCTGGTTTTTGTTTCTTAAGATTAAAAAAGAACAGAGACAGCGAGGTTCGTGCAAAGCAAGGGTTGGGTTTGAATGGAGCAGGCATGTTTTCCAAACCAGATCAGAGACAACCCACACTGAATTTTCCACTTGGGCTGGGGGAAGAACAGAAAATAGTCGGGGGCAGATTTCAGCGCTAGTCACTGCACATGGTGGCCACAGAGTTACAAGAAGAGAACCTGCAGAGATATACTCGACACTCCTAAAATAATTCTCCGCCCCAGAATTTCCTTTTCCCCCCCAAAGTTGATGATTCGGACTGAGGTTCGGTTCTACTGAGGTCAGCGAAAACTCTGCCGCCCCTTTTCACCGAGTCCCGCTCACCCATCACCGCCCCCACCTCCCTGCGCTCGCTGACCTAATTTGGCTCCCGGTTAAGCAACGGCTCGATTTTAACATTTTCCTCCTCGTTTTCAAATCCCTCCGTGGCCTCCTCGCTCCCCCTCCACCTCCTCCAGCCCTCCGAGATCTCTGCGCTCCTCCAAGTCTGGCCTCTTGAGCATCTCTGATTTTAAATCGCTCCACCACGGACGGCCATGCCTTAAGTGCCTGGGCCCCAAGCTCTGGAATTCCCTCCCTAAACCTCTCCAACTCTCTCTCCTCCTTTAAGGCGCTCCTTAAACCTACCTATTTGACCAAGCTTTTGGTCACCTGTCCCTAAAATTTCCTTGTGGTTCAGTGTCAAACTTTATTTCATAATGCTCCTGCAAAGCGCCTTTGGACATTTTACTACATTTAAGGTGCAATATAAATACAAGTTGTTGTTGCTTTAGCACATCTCCAACTGGCTACCCTTTGCCTAGGAGCTTTGACAGTGAGTGTCAGATGGCTACTGGACATACGCACACACACTCTCGCTATCTCACACACTTGTGTGTGCGCTCTCTCACACTCTTGTCCGCCCGCGCCCCCTCTTGCTCGCCCTCGCCCCCTCTCACACTCTCTCTCGCCCGCCTGCCCCCTCCCACACTCTCTCTCGCCTGCCTGCCCCCGCCCCCTCTCACACTCTCACACGCTCGCTCGCCCGCACCCCCTGTCTCGCCTGCCCTCTCACTCTCTCACTCTCTCGTCTGCTAACTTTTTTTTTGTACCTTTCCTCTGACTGCAAGCGATCCTCCAGCTCCCTGATGCGAGATTCAAGCTGAGACAAGTTGGCGCTGGGTTTCATGCTTCCTTCAGAGTTTGTCAGCCTGGCCTTTAGATCTTTCGTCTGCAAGACAAACGACGATAATTGTAAGGTGCAAGACTGGAAGATGATTAAGTCGTGTCTGATTCGTATCTACTTCCACACCCCACCCTTCTCCCACCTGTAGCTGTTTTTTTTCACATACTACTGGGTCTCTGTCAGCTGTGGCTCAGTGGGAAGAACTCTCTCACCTCTGAGTCAGGTTATGGGTTCACAGCCCACTCCGGGGACTTGACCATAAAAAAAAAATCTAGCACGACACTCCCAGTGCGGTGCTGAGGGAGCAGCGCACTGTCGGAAGGGTGGCACTTTACATAATATTTACAGCACAGAAACAGGCTATTCGGCCCAACAGGTCTCTCACGCGGCAGCATATCCTGCTATTCCTTTCTCCCTCATGTGTTTATCCAGCTTCTAAACACACACACACACACATGTGATATATAAAAATGATTTGGATGAGGGAACCAAATGTAATATTTCCAAGTTCGCTGACGACACAAAACTAGGTGGGATTGTGAGTTGTGAGGAGGATGCAAAGACGCTGCAAGGTGATTTAGATCGGTTGAGTGAGTGGGCAAACACACGGCAGATGCAGTAGAACGTGGATAAATGTGAAGTTAACCACTTTGGTAGGAAAAACACAAGGACAAAGTATTATTTAATGGTGATGGCTTGGGACGTGTCGATGTAGAGGGACCTGGGTGTCCTTGTACATCAGTCATTGAAAGCAAACCTGCAGGTGCAGCAAGTAGTTAGGAAGGCAAATGGTATGTTGGCCTTCATTGCAGGAGGATTTGAGTACAGGAGTAAGTGTAGCTTACTACAGTTATACAGGGCCTTGGTGAGCCAACACCTGGAGTATTGTGAGCAGTTTTGGTCTCCTTACCTGAGGAAGGATATACTTGCCATAGAGGGAGTGCAGCGATGGCAGGACTGTCATATGAGGAGAGATTGGGTCGACTGGGCCTGTATTCACTGGAGTTTAGAAGAATGAGAGGGGATCTCATTGAAAGGTATAAAATTCTGACGGGGTTGGACAGACTGGATGCGGGGAGGATGTTTCCCCTGGCTGGGAAGTCTAGAACAAGGGGTCACAGCCTCAGGATACGGGGTAGGAAATTTAGGAGCAAGATGAGGAGAAATGTTTTCACTCAGAGGGAGGTGAACCTGTGGAATTCTCTACCACAGAAGGCTGTGGAGGCCAAATCACTGAATATATTTAAGAGGGAGATAGATAGATTTCTAGAAACAAAAGGCATCAAGGGGTATGGGGAGAAAGCGGGAATATGGTGTTGAGATAGAGGATCAGCCATGATCATATTGAATGGTGGTGCAGACTCGAAGGACCGAATGGCCAACTCCTGCTCCGATTTTCGCTGTTTCTATGTTTCCCCTTAAATGCACCTGTGCTATTCGCTTCAACCCCTCCCTGTGGCAGCGAGCTCCACATGCTCACCATTCCCATGGGTAAAGAGGTTTCTCCTGAATTCCCCATTGGATTGATTAGTGACTAGCTTATATTTATTACCATTGAAATACTGGATTGCTGTTAGTGAGTGCCTTTCGCTTCCCCCGGAAAAGCACTTGCGTTATGTGAAAGATGCGAGATCAATCTCAGTTGCTGTTGCCACATCCGCTGCCTCGTGTTAGTTTTTCAGGGAACGTACCTGTCTTTCTAAAGAGATTTTATCACATTCCAGGTCCTGCCTTGCAGCTCTCTCTTGCATCAGCTCGCCTCGCAGCTGCTCAATCTGTTGGCAGAGGTGGGGAAAAAACACAAAGAAATGACGAGGAGGAAGTACGTTGCACACAAATCCAATGCACAGTGTTTAGACTGTAACTCGAACGTGAATGCTGCTTTGCACAAAGCGAGGCGGCAGGGATCCTGCAAATAATCAGACATCGATTCTGTTCGCAAAGGCTCGTGTATTGCCCCAGACGGGTAAATGCAACATGTTATCATCATAGGCAGTCCCTTGTATCGAGGATGACTTGCTTCCACACCAAAAAGGGAGAGTTCACAGGTGTTACAATGAAGGACCGGATATTCCAGGTCCCGAACTACAACCTGAAGGGTGGAAGATGCCTGTGCGTGAATTTTTTTAACGTGGGGTGGCCGTTGCACACCAGCCACCACACGGGCTTGACAGAGCGAGGTCTTGGTCCAGTGGCAAAGGTTAACCAGGACGACTGGAGACCTGCTCTGCTGCACGGACCTAGTGCGCGCACATATTGCAGTTTGGGCTGGGCCCGTGCTGCCCCTGGGCCCGAACTCCCGCCTCTCTCCAGGGCCCCCGAACTCCCGCCTCTCTCCAGGGCCCCCGAACTCCCGCCTCTCTCCAGGGCCCCAATGCACCATGTGTGGTGGCATCGACTGTTCCATCCTCGGTCCTTCCCGTTATCTGATCCCAGGGGAGGAGACAGTGGGGCAACAACGGTCTTCAGGATCTCTGCATTGAGGAGGTCCTGATTATCAACCATTAAGACAGGCAGACTTACATTTCTATCGTGCCTTTCACGACCACCGGACGTCTCAAAGTGCTTTTCAGCCCGTCACTGTTGTAATGTAGGAAACCCGGCAGCCAATTTGTGCACAGCAAGCTTCCACAAGCAGCTCTGTTTAAGGCCTCATCCGAAAGACGGCACCTTGGACAGTGCGGCGCTCCCTCAGCACTGCACTGGGAGCGTCAGCCTAGATTTATGTGCTCACGTCTCTGGAGTGGGACTTGAACAGTGGCAGATGCAGTATAATGTGGATAAATGTGAGGTTATCCACTTTGGTGGCAAAAACAGGAAGGCAGAATATCTGAATGGTGACAGATTAGGAAACGGGGAGGTGCAACGAGACCTGGGTGTCATGGTAAATCAGTCATTGAAAGTTGGCATGCAGGTGCAGCAGGCGGTGAAGAAAGCAAATGGTATGTTGACCTTCATAGCGAGAGGATTTGAGTATAGGAGCAGGGAGGTCTTACTGCAGTTGTACAGGGCCTTAGTGAGACCACACCTTGAATATTGTGTGCAGTTTTGGTCTCCTAATCTGAGGAAGGACATTCTTGCTATTGAGTGAGTGCAGCGAAGGTTCACCAGACTGATTCCTGGGATGGCAGGACTGACATATAAAGAAAGACTGGATCGACTAGGCTTATATTCATTGGAATTTAGAAGAATGAGAGGGGATCTCATAGAAGCATAAAATTCTGATGGGATTTGACAGGATAGATGCGGGAAGAATGTTCCTGATGTTGGGGAAGTCTAGAGCCAGGGGTCACAGTCTAAGGATAAGGGGTAAGCCATCTAGGACCAAGATGAGGGGAAACTTCTTCACTCAGAGAATTGTGAACCTGTGGAATTCTCTACCACAGAAAGTTGTTGAGGTCAGTTCGTTGGATATATTCAAAAGGGAGTTAGATGTGGCCCTTATGGCTAAAGGGATCAGGAGGTATGGAGAGAAAGCAGGAATGGGGTACTGAAGTTGCATGATCAGCCATGATGATATTCAATGGCGGTGCAGGCTCGAAGGGCCAAATGGTCTGCTCCTGCACCTATTTTCGATGTGACTATACCCTTCTGGCCCAGAGACGAGGGTGTTGCCCACTGAGCCAGGGCTGGCACTAACCCCAGAGGATGTGACAGTGGGGCCAAAACCGCCCCCATCTGTATCATTCTATGATGTGCTACCAGCTGTTCACGATGTACTCTCGTCTCGGACTTGCCTATAGCCCCAGGGTAAATGACAGGTGAGCAGTGAATCAATGCTCCACCACCATCACCGGAACACACAGAAGTTTGAGCTGCATTCAGGCACCTGGGCGTTGGCCGAGGCAGCTGGAACCAGTGAAGCTTTAGGATGTGCACATTGTGCAGGGAGGCGGAAGTCCTGATCGCCAGCCATTGATCTCCGGCAGAAAAAGTGCAATTGTAATATATTTGGTAAGGACGGAAAAGTTAAGACTACACCTTCACAAAACCCTGGTTAAGGCCACACCTGGAGCACTGTGAGCAGTTCTGGGCACCACCCCTCAGGGAGGATATATCGGCCTTGGAGGGAGTGCCGCGTAGGTTCACCAGAATGATACCCGCACTCCAGGGTTAAGTTACGAGGAGAGATTACACAGACTAGGGTTGTATTCCCCGGAAATTAAAAAGGGGCAACTGGATCAAAGGTTTTAAGATATTTAGAGGAACTGATAGGGAGGGGAGGGAGAGAGAGAGAGAGAGAGAGAGAGAGAGAGAGAGAGAGAGAGAGAGAGAGAGAATCTATTTTCGCGAGTTGGAGAATCTAGGACTAGGGGGCATAATCCTAAAAATTAGAGCCAGACCTTACAGGAGTATTTTGTATCAGTCTTTACGGTAGAGGACACCAACAATATTCCGACAGTGGATAGTCAAGGGGCTATAGGGGGCGGAGGAACTTAACACAATCACAATCACTAAGGAGGTGGTACTCAGTAAGATAATGGGAGTAAAGACAGATAAATCCCCTGGACCTGATGGTTTGCATCCTAGGGTCTTGAGAAGTAGTGGCAGGGATTGTGGATGCATTGGTTGTAATTTACCAAAATTCCCTGGATTCTGGGGAGGTTCCAGCAGATTGGAAAACTGCAAATGTAACACCCCTAGTTAAAAAAGGAGGCAGATAAAAAGCAGGAAACTATAGACCAGTTCGCCTAACATCTGTGGTTGGATAAATGTTGGAGTTCATTATTAAAGAAGCAGTAGCAGGACATTTGGAAAAGCAAAATTCGGTCAGGCAGAGTCAGCATGGATTTATGCAGGGGAAGTGTGAGGTCATGCACTTTGGCAGAAAAAAATCAAAGAGCAAGTTATTATTTAAACGGAGAAAGATTGCAAAGTGCCGCAGTACAGCGGGACCTGGGGGTACTTGTGCATGAAACACAAAAGGATAGTATGCAGGTACAGCAAGTGATCAGGAAGGCCAATGGTATCTTGGCCTTTATTGCAAAGGGGATGGAGTATAAAAGCAGGGAAGTCTTGCTACAGTTATACAGGGTATTGGTGAGGCCACACCTGGAGTACTGCGTGCAGTTTTGGTTTCCATATTTACGAAAGGATATACTTGCTTTGGAGGCAGTTCAGAGAAGGTTCACTCGGTTGATTCCGGGGATGAGGGGGTTGATTTATGAGGAAAGGTTGAGGAGGTTGGACCTCTACTTATTGGAATTCAGAAGAATGAGAGGTGATCTTATCGAAACGTATAAGATTATGAGGGGCTTGACAAGTGGATGCAGAGAAGATGTTTCCACTGATGGGGGAGACTAGAACTAGTGGGCATGGTCTTAGAATAAGGGGCCACCCATTTAAAACTGAGGAGGAATTTCTTCTCTCAGAGGGTTGTAAATCTGTGGAATTCGCTGCCTCAGAGAGCTGTGGAAGCTGGGACATTGAATAAATTTAAGACAGAAATAGACAGTCTGTTGAGCGATTAAGGGGATGGGCGGGGAAGTGGAGCTGAGTCCATGATTGGATCAGCCATGATCTTATTGAATGGTGGAGCAGGCTCAAGGGCCCGTATGGCCGACTCCTGCTCCTATTTCTTATGTTCTTAAAGGTATTAAAGGATATGGGACAGAGGTGGGTAGACGAAGTTAGGTCGCAGATCAACCCGTGAGCTCATTGAATGACGGAACAAGCTCGAGGAGCTGAATGGCCTCCTCCTGTTCCTATGTTTGATCCCCTCACCTACTGTAAAATAGCTCGCTAATTCTCTCTGACCAGCTTATTGCAGGAGAATTTTGACATTTGGTACCTGTGTTGAGAGTGGGTGACAGCCAGTACCCGAGAGACTTTATCCCCAATGTTTCAGCCGTGGCTCAGTGGGTCAGAAGGTTGCGTGTTCAAGTCCCACTCCAGACACTTGAGCACATAAATCTAGCCTGACACTCCCTGTGCAGTATTGAGGGAATGCTGCACTGTCGGAGGTACCATCTTTCGGATGAGACGTTAAGACGAGGCCCTGTCTGCCCTCTCAAGTGGACGGAAAAGATCCCATGGCCATTATTTCAAAGAGCAGGGGAATTCTCTTGGGCCAATACTTATCCCTCAATCAACATAACAAATCTCAATATACTACATCCACTGGTTCCCCTTTATCTACCCTGCTAGTTACATCCTCAAAAAACCTCAAATTTGTTAAACACGATTTCTCTTTCATAAAACGATGTTGACTCTGCCTGATCGTATTATGATTTAAGTCTCCTGTTAATGGATTCCAGCATTTTCCAGAAGACTGATAACAAGAGGGAGGAGGGAGGAGGAGGACAGAGAGAGACAGGAGAGGGAAAAGAGAAAGAGGTAGAGAGGGAGTGAGAGAGAGAGAGAGAGAGAGAGAAGAGGAGGAGAAAGAGGTAGGGCGGAAGTGAGAGCGATAGGGGAAAGAGAGAGAGAGAGAGAGGGAGGCTAGGGGAGCGAGAGAGAGAGAGAGAGAGAGAGAGACAGACACACACAGAGACAAAGAGAGATATTGTTTCAATCTAAAAAATATTAGCTGCCAGAACCTTGGCCACTAGAGCTAATTGCAATTGTTGCTAAACGATCTTGGCTCTGCTAAGTGAGGTGTGACCAATGATCAGAAACTGTTTATTTAGTATCTTGTTTGGAGAGTCTTGAGCCCGATGATGAATTCCTGCCTTGAGCCAGACACTGGACTGATGAGAGAATGATCAGCCCGCCCACCCGCTCCCCTACCTGCTCTCGGCTCCGGTTGATTCTCTCAGTCAACAGGTCAACACTGCTCTTCTCTTCGTCCAGTTCCAGCTCCAGGTGCTTGACCTTATCCTGCAAGGGCGAGGAAAACGAGGAGAGTTACAAAACAGCTGCCCGGCGGAGGCTCGAGCCTCGGGAGGGACGGGGGGACGGCCGAGAGAGGGGCCGAGGAGAGTTGCACTTGTGACTCTGTCTCTGCCGCACCACCGACCTCGGCCGTCTGGCTGCGGCTAGCCAGCACGGCAGATGGTGACATACCCTTTGCCAATCTCCTTCCCACTCACTTCCCCGAAGACTTGGGTGCTGTTCGACATACGCGAGTCACACTCTTCTACCCCAGGCCAAGTGGCTGATATTTACGTGCAAGAATCATGGACATAGAAATTCACCTCGGCTGGAAAGGCAAAATGGCTGCCATCACCGGCGTGTTTCTTGCAGTCCCAGTCTAATATTGACTTAAAATGGAACCGGATAACAGATGGGAACGTACATGTATTTATATAGCGCCTTTAACGTAGTAAAACGTCCCACGGCGCTTCACATGAGCAATGATCAGACAAAATTTCACACCAGGTCACATAAGGATATATTAAGGACAGGTGACCAAAAGCTGGGTAAAGTTTTAAGGAGCGTCTTAACGGAGGCGAGAGGGGGAGTTCCAGAGCTTGGGGCCCAGGCCGCTAAAGGCACGGCCGCCAATGGTGGAGCGATTATAATCAGGGGATGCTCAAGCGGGCAGAATTGGAGGAGCGCATGCGAAAATCAAATCCGATTTGGTGGACACTGACTGTCATATGTACATGCTGTTTGTAGCCACCAGATGGTGTCATGGCTGGAGGCCACTGAGCAGCATGCACATGGTGCTGCTCTGGTATAAAAGGCCAGCCATTTTGAGAGTCAGGCACTTTGGGCCAAAATAAAAGCAGAGCCAAGGTTGTATCTTGCTTAGTTAAACAGTATTCAATTTGAGCCTTTATTGCACACACAACACCGACCTCCAGTACTTTCGCCAACCGGGACTTGTCGTCCTGCGTACGTCTCTTGGTGTCCATCTCCTGCTCCAAGTGCTGCACTCTCTGCCCCAGCACGTCCTTATCCAGCACAGCGTTGTCCTTCTCCGCAACGCTCTGCTGCAGATCGTGTTTCAAACGCCCGATCTGGAACGGGAAACGCACGGTTTAACTGTACACCTTTCAGGGCTCCGCTCTCTTGCGGCGAGAGCTGGAAGATTGCCAACGGCATTGGTCACAGGAAGCTTGGGGATCGGAACACGGTTTCTGATGCTGACCGTGGGACTGGATGGCCATCATCATCTTGACCCCCCCCCCGCCAACCCTGGCTGTTGCTCTCTGACCACCATTCAAGTTTGGTGGGGACGGGACAGGACTGATGTTCCTTGCTGCTACGAGGGTCCCAGTCATGCTGCGCTAATGTTTCCCACACTCCTGGACAATCCCAATGTCCTACAATCCTACAGACGCGAATTATAAATATTTACTTTATTATAAATCCTTTGTTACCTCCAGACTTGACTAATCCAACGCACTCCTGGCCGGCCTCCCACATTCTACCCGACATAAACTCGAGGTGACCCAAAACTCGGCTGCCCCGTGTCCTAACTCGCACCGAGTCCCGCTCACCCATCACCCCCCTGTGCTCGCTGCCCCCGTGTCCTAACTCGCACCGAGTCCCGCTCACCCATCATCCCCTGTGCTCGCTGCCCCGTGTCCTAACTCGCACCGAGTCCCGCTCACCCATCACCCCCTGTGCTCACTGCCCCCGTGTCCTAACTCGCACCGAGTCCCGCTCACCCATCACCCCCTGTGCTCGCTGCCCCGTGTTCTAATTCGCACCGAGTCCCGCTCACCCATCACCCCCTGTGCTCGCTGCCCCGTGTTCTAATTCGCACCGAGTCCCGCTCACCCATCACCCCCTGTGCTCGCTGCCCCGTGTCCTAACTCGCACCGAGTCCCGCTCACCCATCACCCCCTGTGCTCGCTGCCCCGTGTCCTAACTCGCACCGAGTCCCGCTCACCCATCACCCCCTGTGCTCGCTGCCCCGTGTCCTAACTCGCACCGAGTCCCGCTCACCCATCACCCCCTGTGCTCACTGCCCCGTGTCCTAACTCGCACCGAGTCCCGCTCACCCATCGCCCCCTGCGCTCGCTGCCCCGTGTTCTAATTCGCACCGAGTCCCGCTCACCCATCGCCCCCTGCACTCGCTGCCCCGTGTCCTAACTCGCACCGAGTCCCGCTCACCCATCACCCCCTGTGCTCGCTGCCCCGTGTCCTAACTCGCACCGAGTCCCGCTCACCCATCACCCCTTTTGCTCGCTGCCCCGTGTCCTAACTCGCACCGAGTCTCGCTCACCCATCACCCCCCGTGCTCGCTGCCCAGTGTCCTAACTCGCACCGAGTCCCGCTCACCCATCACCCCGTGCGCGCTGCCCAGTGTCCTAACTCGCAGAGTCCCGCTCACCCATCACCCCCTGTCCTAACTCGCAGAGTCCCGCTCATCCATCACCCCGTGCTCGCTGCCTAGTGTCCTAACTCGCACCGAGTCCCGCTCACCCATCACCCCGTGCGCGCTGCCCAGTGTCCTAACTCGCACCGAGTCCCGCTCACCCATCACTCTCTGTGCTCACTGACTTACATTGGCTCCCAGTTAAGCAACAGCTCGATTTCAAAATTCTCATCCATGCTTACAAATCCCTCCACGGCCTCGCCACTCTCCATCTCTAATCTCCTTCAGCACCCCGCGCCCCCCGGCCAGGATGTCTGCGCTCCTCCAATTCTGCACATCCCCGATTATAATCGCCTCCATTTGATTTCTCATCCGAAAGACTGCTGCTCCGACAGTGCGGCGCTCCCTCAGCACCTCCCCTCCGACAGTGCGGCGCTCCCTCATACCGCCCCTCCGACAGTGCGGCGCTCCCTCAGCACCTCCCCTCCGACAGTGCGGCGCTCCCTCATACCGCCCCTCCAACAGTGCGGCGCTCCCTCAGCACCGCCCCTCCAACAGTGCGGCGCTCCCTCAGCACCGCCCCTCCAACAGTGCGGCGCTCCCTCAGCACCGCCCCTCCAACAGTGCGGCGCTCCCTTAGTGTCGGCCTAGATTCTGCGCTCAAGTCTCTGGAGTGGAGTGGGACATGTATTTAAATGGTATGAATGCAAGTCAGTCAGGGCTTGTTTGCTTCGGGGTATAAATATGGTGAACCCCACTGTACTCTGGTTCTTCATGAGTGCAGCTCATTCCACCGACTGCCTGACCCGATGGGAGTGCTCCGGATGGTGTGACTGTCCTCGTGATTGGTTACGAGTAGGTTGTGTAGCTTTAAAATCCAACCGTTATGCATCGTACTTCCCTGTAGCTGAAGTGGACTTTGAATTATTGATGTCATGCATGAAGCTGTTGTGTGTTAACTGTTCTTTCAACATACCGTGTTGGCACACGCACCCAGGCCAACACCCTGTTCCTCCCCACCACCCAGAGTTATTTTCTCAATTTGAGACAGCACAGCATGCTGGCGCGTTGGTGTGTGCATCACAGAACGATAGGATGTGGGTTCACCCTGTGATCCTCGACATTGCAAAACTCTTACAATGTTGAGGAGCCCGGGGTGGGGAGATTTAAAATTCCAGCACGATTCCCGAACACCTCCTCACCGCTTCTGGGCGCGTCGTCACTGCTGGAGTCTTGGGCAATTGGTTAACTACCTACCCTCGGAGTCAGAAGGTTGTGAGTTCAAGTCCCACTCCAGGGACTTGAGCACATAAATCTAGGCTGACACTCCCAGTGCAGTGCTGAGGGAGCGCCGCACTGTCGGAGGGGCAGTACTGAGGGAGCCGCACTGTCGGAGGGGCGGTACTGAGGGAGCGCCGCACTGTCGGAGGGGCGGTGCTGAGGGAGCGCCGCGCTGTCGGAGGGGCGGTGCTGAGGGAGCGCCGCGCTGTCGGAGGGGCGGTACTGAGGGAGCGCCGCACTGTCGGAGGGGCGGTACTGAGGGAGCGCCGCACTGTCGGAGGGGCGGTGCTGAGGGAGCGCCGCACTGTCGGAGGGGCGGTGCTGAGGGAGCGCCGCACTGTCGGAGGGGCAGTGCTGAGGGAGCGCTGCACTGTCGGAGGGGCGGTGCTGAGGGAGCGCCGCACTGTCGGAGGGGCGGTGCTGAGGGAGCGCCGCGCTGTCGGAGGGGCAGTACTGAGGGAGCGCCGCACTGTCGGAGGGGCGGTGCTGAGGGAGCGCCGCGCTGTCGGAGGGGCGGTGCTGAGGGAGCGCCGCGCTGTCGGAGGGGCAGTACTGAGGGAGCGCCGCACTGTCGGAGGGGCGGTGCTGAGGGAGCGCGGAGGGGCAGTGCTGAGGGAGCGCCGCGCTGTCGGAGGGGCGATGCTGAGGGAGCGCCGTGCTGTCGGAGGGGCGGTGCTGAGGGAGCGCCGTGCTGTCGGAGCGCCGTGCTGTCGGAGGGGCGGTGCTGAGGGAGCGCCGCACTGTCGGAGGGGCGGTGCTGAGGGAGCGCCGCACTGTCGGAGGGGCGGGCCGCGCTGTCGGAGGGGCGGTGCTGAGGGAGCGCGGAGGGGCAGTGCTGAGGGAGCGCCGCGCTGTCGGAGGGGCGGTACTGAGGGAGCGCGGAGGGGCAGTGCTGAGGGAGCGCCGCGCTGTCGGAGGGGCGATGCTGAGGGAGCGCCGCACTGTCGGAGGGGCGGTGCTGAGGGAGCGCCGCACTGTCGGAGGGGCGGGCCGCGCTGTCGGAGGGGCGGCGCTGAGGGAGCGCCGCGCTGTCGGAGGGGCGGTGCTGAGGGAGCGTCTCACTGCGCTGTCGGAGGAGCGGCACTGAGGGAGCGCGCCACACTGTCGGAGGGGCGGTACTGAGAGAACGCTTCAGCAAGAGCCCTAATTAAGCTTTCCTTTGCAATATTTTCTGCAGCCACGTCGCCACTAGTGAGACAGTCAATTTTTCTCTCTGCAATTTGCTCAATTTGAAAAATAAAGTCGTGAAGGCCCCATTAATTTAATCAACCCAGTGGCTCCCCGCCTTCCATGCTCTGATGGAGCAAACTGTGTCGTCACTGTTAATTATATCACCAAGGCATCCATTTCCTTACTGGCATGTTTTCCATGGAAAAGGTGCTATCTAAATGTAAGTGGTTCGCTAGCTCTACTCCCATCTAGTGGCAGCAGCTGAGTACTGCACACTGTGCATATGGAGGAACGTTTTGACATTCTTGAATCATACAATGGTTACAGAGCAGGAGGCGCCCATTTGGCCCGTGCCGGCCGTCTGCAAGAGCGCTTCAGCTAACCCCGCTCCCACTGCCCTTTCCCCGTAGTCCTGCAATTTTATTCCCCCCAATTCCCTTTTGAAAGCCACGACTGAGTCAGCCACCACCACCCTTTCAGGCAGCCTGTCAGGCATGCGAACCATGTGGCCCACCCAGCGGAACTGGTCGAGTATGGTCAGTGCTTCGATGTTGGACGCTAACATCCTGAAGCAAGCACTCTACTCGGAACTCCTGCACGGCAAGCGAGCCCAAGGTGGGCAGAGGAAACGTTACAAAGCCTCCCTGATAAAGTGCAACATCCCCACCGACACCTGGGAGTCCCTGGCCAGAGAGTAGTCCGCCCTAAGAGGAGGAAGTGCATCCGGGAGGGTGCTGAGCACCTCGAGTCTCATCGCCGAGAGCGTGCAGAAACCAAGCGCAGGTAGCGGAAGGAGCGTGCGGCAAACCAGTCCCACCCTCCCCTTCCCTCAACCACTGTCTGTCCCACCTGTGACAGGGACTGTGGCTCTCGGATTGGACTGTTCAGCCACCTAAGGACTCACTTTTAGAGTGGAAGCAAGTCTTCCTCGTTTCCAAGGGACTGTCGATGACGACGATTCAGGAAGTGCATTCCAGATCCTAACCACTAAGTTTTTTTTCTTACATCGCCTTTGGTTCTTCTGCCGATCGCCTTAATCTGTGTCCTCTGGTTCTCGACCCTTCACCCAATGGGAACAGTTTCTCTCTCTCTCTCTACTCTGTCCAGACCCCTCATGATTTTGAACGCTTCGATCAAATCTCCTTGCAACCTTCTCTGCTCCAAGGAGAACAACCCCAGTTTCTCCAGTCTATCCACCGAACTGAAGTCCTTCATCCCTGGAACCATTCTGGTCAATCTTTTCTACACCCTCTCTAAGGCCTTCACATCCTTCCTAAAGTGCGATGCCCAGAATGAGACACAATACTCCAGTTGGGGCTGAATCAGTGTTTTATAAAAGTTCATCATAATTTCCTTGCTTTTGTACTCTGTGCCTCTATTTACGAAGCCCATAAGACACAAGAAATAGGAGCAGGAGTAGGCCATACGGCCCCTCAAGCCTGCTCCACCATTTATTACGATCATGGCTGATCCGATCATGGACTCAGCTCCACTTCCCTGCCCGCCCCCTTATCGGTAAAGAAACTGTCTATCTCAGTCTTAAATTTATTCAATGTCCCAGCTTCCACAGCTCTGAGGTAGCGAATTCTACAGATTTACAACCCAAAGAAATTCCTCCTCATCTCTGTTCTAAATGGGCGGCCCCTTATTCTAAGATCGTGCCCTCTAGTTCTAGTCTCCCCCATCAGTGGAAACATCCTCTCTGCATCCACCCTGTCAAGCCCCCTCATAATCTGATACGTTTCGATACGATCGCCTCTCATTCTTCTGAATTCCAATGAGTAAGAGGCCCAACCTGCTCAACCTTTCCTCATAAGTCAACCCCCTCATCTCCGGAATCAACTGAGTGAACCTTCTCTGAACTGCCTCCAAAGCAAGTATATCCTTTCGTAAATATGGAAACCAAAACAACACGCAGTATTGCAGATTTGTCCTCCATGCCTCTATTTATGAAGCCCAGGATTCCGTAAGCTTGTTTAACCACTTTCTCAACCTGCCCTGCCACCTTCAACGATTTGCGCACATATATCCCCGGGTCTCTCTCTTCCTACACCCCCCAATATGCCACGTTTATTATCTTACAAGTATTGCAAGTGCACAATTTTGGTCAGTGCTCAATTGTTGAGGGGCTGCAAAAAGCAGAGTTGTACAGACCTGGCTCGATTTGTGGGCTGCGCTGGATTAGGACAGTGCCCAAGGCTTCAGAACCCATGGGTTAAAGATTCTGGGTGTGGTGTGAAACAGGCCAGGACACCCAACCCCCTGATCAGCATGCAGGAACCAGTGCTGAACTGTGTGCGTGAAAGCAAGATCAGGATCAAAGTTGATTGCGATGGTTCCCAAGATAACATTAAAAAGCCTGCCAACTAAAAGCAATGTATGAGGAGGACACAACAAATCTGCAAATGGACAGGGACAGGCTAAGTGAGTGGGCAAAAATTTGGCAGATGGAGTATAATGTGTGAGGTCATGCACTTTGGCAGAAAAAAAAAATCAAAGAGCAAGTTATTATTTAAACGGAGAAAGATTGCAAAGTGCCGCAGTACAGCGGGACCTGGGGGTACTTGTGCATGAAACACAAAAGGATAGTATGCAGGTACAGCAGGTGGTCAGCAAGGCCAATGGTATCTTGGCCTTTATTGCAAAGCGGATGGAGTATAAAAGCAGGGAAGTCTTGCTACATTTATACAGGGTATCGGTGAGGCCACACCTGGAATACTGCGTGCAGTTTTGGTTTCCATATTTACGAAAGGATATACTTGGAGGCAGTTCAGAGAAGGTTCACAATAGGGCCAGCGATTACACTCTGAAATTGTTGAACTCGATGTTGAGACCAGAAGGCGGTAAAGTGCCTAAACAAAAGATAAGGTGCTGTTCCTCGAGCTTGCGTCGAGCTTGGTTGGAACAGTGTAGGAGGCCAAGGACGGAGAGGTCAGAGTGGGAGCGGAGAATTAAAGTGACAGGCTTGTACGTGAATCGTGGCCCTCAACCACTGACTGTCCCACCTGTGACAGGGACTGCGGCTCTCGTATTGGACTGTTCAGCCACCTAACAACTCATTTTAAGAGTGGAAGCGAGTCTTCCTCGATTCAGAGGGACTGCCTATGATAATTTGAGCAGAGAGGCGCGACGAGGATCGAGGCAAAAATGGGAGGGCACTTCTGGGGCAGTGAGATCTCTCTAATCCTTGGTTTTTGCCAATCTGTGCCGAAATTGTCTGCCTTAGTTCAATGTGGTCTTACAGGGAGAGAATGTGTCCCTTGGTTCAGGGAAATAGGAACTCCTTATGTAGTTTGGCTTGAAGACTTTTAAAAGGCATGCATTTATATAGTGTCTTTCACAACCACCGGATGTCCCAACGCGCTTTACAGCCAATTAAGTACTTTTCTGAAGTGTAGTCACCGTTGTAATGTAGGAATCGGGACAACCAATTTGCGCACAGCAAGCTCCCACAGACAGCAGTGTGATAATGACCCAGATCATCTGTTTTAGTGATGTTGGTTGAGGGATAAATATTGGCCCCAGGACACCGGGGAGAACTCCCCCTGCTCTTCTTCCAATAGTGGCCGTGGGATCTTCCACGTCCAATTGAAAGAGCAGATGGGGCCTCGGTTTAACATCTCATCTGAAAGACGGCACCTCCGACAGCGCGGCGCTCCCTCGGCACCGCTCCTCCGACAGGGCGGCGCTCCCTCGGCACCGCCCCTCCGACAGGGCGGCGTTCCCTCGGCACCGCCCCTCCGACAGCACGGCGCTCCCTCGGCACCGCCCCTCCGACAGGGCGGCGCTCCCTCGGCACCGCCCCTCCGACAGCGCGGCGCTCCCTCGGCACCGCCCCTCCGACAGTGCGGCGCTCCCTCGGCACCGCCCCTCCGACAGCGCGGCGCTCCCTCGGCACCGCCCCTCCGACAGCGCGGCGCTCCCACGGCACCGCCCCTCCGACAGCGCGGCATTGCACCGCCCCTCCGACAGCGCGGCGCTCCCTCGGCACCGCCCCTCCGACAGCGCGGCATTGCACCGCGGTGTCAGCCTGGATTTTTTGTGCTCAAGTCTCTGGAGTGTGATGGAACCCATGACCTTCTGACTCAGGTGAGTGTGCTACCCACTGAGCCACGAGTTGACACCCGTCATACATATCGAACAACCAGCTGATCCCAGCCCACCCATTTAAACAAAAGTCACGCCCGGCTCCGACTGGCTGTCAGCGCAATGAGCGTGGTTCAGCACCGCTGCCACAATATCAAAATGAGATTCAACAAACAGTCAGAAGTCAGCGTGTCTGGAGCGATTTGCATTCACGAGTGTAATGTTCACACACTTTCACAAAAGGCACAGGAAGAGGCCACAAACTAAAAATGGTTTAAACGAGCTTTTGGGACTGAATGGGCGAGGGAGCGAAAGGCACCACGCTGGGGCAGGTGGTCACCAATTAAAAACAATCTCTGCAGTCGAGAACCAGATCTGTTTATGCATCAAAACAAAGGGATTGATACAATCCAACACAGGAGCCCCTGGATTGATTGGCCGGAGGGGGAAAAAACAGCGCCCTCTAGCGACTACAAGTCCGCAAGAAACCAGAACAGCAAAGGATTCCACAAGGCGTGCATTTTGAGAAGGGGGCACTTGAGGAGATGAGGAGAAACTTCTTCACTCAGAATTGTGAACCTGTGGAATTCTCTACCACAAAAAGTTGTTGGGGTCAGTTCGTTAGATATATTCAAAAGGGAGTTAGATGTGGCCCTTACGGCTAAAGGGATCGAGGGGGTATGGAGAGAAAATAGGAAAGGGGTACTGAAGTTGCATGATCAGCCATGATCATATTGAATGGTGGTGCAGGCTCAAAGGGCTGAATGGCCTACTCCTGCATCTATTTTCTAGGTTTCTTAAGATAAGGAGTTACTTTGGCCCGGACGACTCCATGTGCAAACTGTGGATACCCAGACCTATCACCGCAAACAACAAAACCGATCCAGACGCATTAATGGAAGACCCAGCCCAGCGGGACATTTATTCGGAAAATGGATATATAAACAATATACACACACACACACACACACACACAAGCTGGAAGCAGCTCAACGGATCCAACGGAAGGAGAAGGGAACGGAAGGAAGAAAAGGACCAGAAAGAGGGAACATCGAAGAAGCATAGACAATAGGTGCAGGAGTAGGCCATTCGGCCCTTCGAGCCTGCATCACCATTCAATAAGATCATGGCTGATCATTCACCTCAGTACCCCTTTCCTGCTTTCTCTCCATACCCCTTTAGCCGTGAGGGCCATATCTAACTCCCTTTTGAATATATCTAACGAATTGGCCTCAACAACTTTCTGTGGTAGAGAATGCCACAGGTTCACAATTCTCTGGGTAAAAAAGTTTCTCCTCATCTCGGTCCTAAATGGCTTACCCCTTATCCTTAGACTGTGACCCCTGGTTCTGGACTTCCCCAACATCGGGAACATTCTTCCTGCATCCAAGAGGAACAACCGGTCATGCAACCAACGACCACGAGCCTACACGCGACGATAACAGCAACTAACTGGACAGGTGATTGTATGTCTGCGGTCAATTCTCTCAGAAGTCTTGTTCTGTCATTTTTAGTTGGTTTTTGCATAATAAAACTAACACTTGGGTTAAGGCTAAACTTTGCATTACGTGCGGTCCTTTCCTGTAATTCCCGAGGTCGACAAATCGAGGTAGAGTGTAAAATGAACACCCTACACGAGGGGTGTAGGGGAAGCCCAGTACCTCGTCTTGTAGTCTCTTGACGGTCATGTTCGCCTTTTCCAATTCCAGTGCCCTCTCCTTTCCTTGCCTCTGATGCTCCATTAACTCCCGACGCGATTTATCCCGGTATTCATCCAACTGGGACTGCAGCACAACCACCGAGCTCCCCGACTGCTCGGAGACATCGTCGACCTGCGACCAGGGAAGATAAATCAAAGGGATACAAGTTACTGCGGTTCTGCCCTCTGGCTGGGTCAGGAGAATGACCTCCGGCCGATTCAGTTCCCTTTCTCCCCAAACGCACGCCAGGATAGTGTGGACAGGGTACTGGGACAGCAAACCAAAATGTTGGGTGTTTCAAACCCCATTGTGAAACGGAGTTCAATAAATTCGCTATTTTATGGGCTACCACCACCAGGAAAGATTACAACAACAACCTTTATTTATATAGCACCTTTAACGTAGTAAAACTGTTATGTATTGAATAAAGAGTCTGGCCAGATACTGTGAGCTCAAAGTAATGTGTGACCGAAGTCCTTTATTACAGGTCTCCAGAGTGCCTCTCCAGCCTGTGATGCCTCCTTATATATAGGTGCTCCCAAGGGATTGTGGGATCCCTTGGGACTCCAGGGGATGAGCCCTCTGGTGGTTAAACATGGTATTTACAGATTTACATATATAACAAAAACGACCCAGGACGCTTCACAGGAGTAGTACAAGACAAAACAGGTAAATTTGACACCAAGCCGCATAAGAAGAAATTACAGCAGCTGACCAAAAGCTTGGTTAAAGAGGTAGGTTACGGAGCGCCTTAAAGGAGGAGAGAGAGGTGGAGAGGTTTAGGCAGGGAATTTCACAGCTTAGGGCCCAGGCAACGGAAGGCACGGCCACCAATGGTGGTGTGATTATAATCAGCTCCTCTTCACAGAATTTACACGAACAGGCCATTGGGCCCCACCGCTCCGAGCCGGGGTTTATGCTCCACACCAGCCTCCTCCCACCCCATCACCATATCCTTCTATTCCTTTCTCCCTCATATGTTTATCCAGCTACCCCTTAAATGCATCGATACTATTCGCCTCAACCACTCCCTGTGGCAGCGAGTTCCACATTCTCACCACTGGTGACAGATTAGGAAAAGGGGAGGTGCAACGAGACCTGGGTGTCATGGTACAGTCAGTCATTGAAAGTAGGCATGCAGGTACAGCAGGCAGTGAAGGCGGCAAATGGTATGTTGGCCTTCGTAGCGAGAGGATTTGAGTATAGGAGCAGGGAGGTCTTACTGCAGTTGTACAGGGCCTCGGTGAGGCCTCACCTGGAATAGTGTGTACAGTTTTGGTCTCCTAATCTGAGGAAGGACGTTCTTGCTATTGAGGGAGTGCAGCGAAGGTTCGCCAGACTGATTCCCAGGATGGCAGGACTGACATATGAAGGAAGACTGGATCGACTAGGCTTATATTCACTGGAATTTAGAAGAATGAAAGGGGATCTCATAGAAACATATAAAATTCTGACGGGATTGGACAGGTTAGATGCGGGAAGAATGTTCCCGATGTTGGGGAAGTCCAGAACCAAGGGTCACAGTCTAAGGGTAAGGGGTAAGCCATTTAGGACCGAGATGAGGAGAAACTTCACTCAGAGAATTGTGAACCTCTGGAATTCTCTACGACAGAGAGTTGTTGGGGCCAGTTCGTTAGATATATTCAAAAGGGAGTTAGATGTGGCCCTTATGGCTAAAGGGATCAAGGGGTATGAAGAGAAAGCAGGAGTGGGATACTGAAGTTGCATGATCAGCCATGATCATACTGAATGGTGGTGCAGGCTCGAAGAACCGAATGGCCTGCTCCTGCACCTATTTTCTATGTTTCTATGTTTTTTTTGCCTCCCAGGAGATTACATCACTCTGTTAAAGAGCCGGCACAGGCACGATGGGCTGAATGGTCTCCTTCCTGCTGCTTCACTCGATGATTCTAAGTCTTCGGGAGGGTGGCGAGGGGAGCAAGAAGGGCCTCGCCCAACTTTCCCTCTGATGCACGCAGCTCTCTGCCAGTCCCGCCCGTGCCTGGGATAGTTTCTTTCAATGTTAAATTTCGCTCGTGCGCGGAACTGTGAATGGACAACCTGAAAATAAATTAGGGGGAAATCAATTATCATAGGCAGTCCCTCAGAATCGAGGAAGACTTGCTTCCACTCTTAGAATGAGTCCTTAGGTGACTGAACAGTCCAATACGAGAGCCACAGTCCCTGTCACAGGTGGAACAGACAGTGGTTGAGGGAAGGGGAGGGTGGGACTGGTTTGCCGCACGCTCCTTCCGCTGCCTGCGCTTGGTTTCTGCACGCTCTCGGCGACAAGACTCGAGGCGCTCAGCGCCCTCCCGGATGCACTTCCTCCACTTAGGGCAGACTGGTCTTTGGCCAGGGACTCCCAGGTGTCGGTGGGGATGTTGCACTATATCAGGGAGGCTTTGAGAGTGTCCCTGTAATGTTTCCTCTGCCCACCTTTGGCTTGTTTGCAGTGAAGGAGCTCAGAGTAGAGCGCTTGCTTTGGGAGTCTCGTGTCTGGCAGGCGGACAATGTGGCCCACCCAACGGAGCTGGTCGAGTGTGGTCAGTTCTTCAACAACAGCTACTTGCATTTATATAGCGCCTTTAATGTAGTGAAAAGTAGCAAGGCACTTTTCACAGGAGATTAAAAAATCGGTCTTGAGACGTCTAGAATCATGAGTGTGGGCCAGGCTTAATGGACCAGTTGGTCTTTTCCTGCATGTCATTTTTCCAACTAGTTCATCAAGTTCCTTCCGATCATCCGGTCTGGCCCACATGTCGAGTCCCATCCCGCACTATGTGGCAGGCTCGCGCTGTGCTCCGGAGCGGCGGCCCAGCAACACACTGCGTGGTTTAAAACCCCGAATACGAGAAGGCCTGTCACCACTTCCTTAGGGCAACCAGGCATGGGCAATCTTGTTGGCTGTTGCTCACATCCAGAGACCAAACTGATAATTAAGTATCTGGAGAGGGTAGAGATGATTTACTAGGATGTTCCACTAGCGAGGGTACAGAGGAGATTTACCAGGATGTTGCACTAGAGAGGGTACAGAGGAGATTTACCAGGATGTTGCACTGGAGAGGGTACAGAGGAGATTTACCAGGATGTTGCACTAGAGAGGGTACAGAGGAGATTTACCAGGATGTTGTACTGGAGAGGGTACAGAGGAGATTTACCAGGATGTTGCACTGGAGAGGGTACAGAGGAGATTTACCAGGATGTTGCATTAGAGAGGGTACAGAGGAGATTTACCAGGATGTTGCACTGGAGAGGATACAGAGGAGATTTACCAGGATGTTGCACTGGAGAGGGTACAGAGGAGATTTACCAGGATGTTGCACTGGAGAGGGTACAGAGGAGATTTACCAGGATGTTGCATTAGAGAGGGTACAGAGGAGATTTACCAGGATGTTGCATTGGAGAGGGTACAGAGGAGATTTACCAGGATGTTGCACTGGAGAGGGTACAGAGGAGATTTACCAGGATGTTGCACTGGAGAGGGTACAGAGGAGAATTACCAGGATGTTGCATTACAGAGGGTACAGAGGAGATTTACCAGGATGTTGCCAAGGACTGGAGAATTTTAGCTATGAGGAAAGATTGCATAGGCTGGGGTTGTCGTGGTGCACATGGGTACCAACGATATAGGTAAAAAAAGGGATGAGGTCCTACGAGATGAATTTAAGGAGCTAGGAGCTAAATTAAAACGTAGGACCTCAAAAGTAGTAATCTCAGGATTGCTACCAGTACCACGTGCTAGTCAGAGTAGGAATCGCAGGATAGCTCAGATGAATACGTGGCTTGAGCAGTGGTGCAGCAGGGAGGGATTCAAATTCCTGGGGCATTGGAACCGGTTCTGGGGGAGGTGGGACCAGTACAAACCGAACGGTCTGCACCTAGGCAGGACCGGAACCAATGTCCTAGGGGGAGTGTTTGCTAGTGCTGTTGGGGAAGAGTTAAATTAATGTGGCAGGGGGATGGGAACCAACGCAGGGAGACAGAGGGAAACAAAAAGGAGACAAAAGACAGAAAGGAGATGAGTAAAAGTGGAGGGCAGAGAAACCCAAGGCAAAAAACAAAAAGGGCCACTGAATGTAAAGGAGCTGCAGGAGGGGTCAAAACTAAAAATCATGGATTAAAAACTAGTATTAAAACACTCTACCTAAACGCACGCAGCATTCGAAATAAAGTAAATGAGTTGACGGCACAAATCATTACAAATGGGTATGATTTGGTGGCCATTTCAGAAACGTGGTTGCAGGGTGGGGGTGAGGAAGTAGTGTCTCAAATGAGCATACTATGCTTAAACAAAGAGGACGACAGTGGGATGAGGGCAGAGTTGGCTAAAGTAGACTGGAAACACAGACTAAACGGTGACACAATTGAGGAACAGTGGAGGACTTTTAAGGAGCTCTTTCATAGTGCTCAACAAAAATATATTCCAATGAAAAAGAAGGGCGGTAAGAGAAGGGATAACCAGGGAAATTAAGGAGAGTATCAAATTAAAAACCAATGCGTATAAGGTGGCCAAGGTTAGTGGAAAAATAGAAGATTGGGAAAATTTTAAACGACGGCAAAGAATGACTAAGAAAGCAATAAAGAAAGGAAAGATAGATTACGAAGGTAAACTTGCGCAAAACATAAAAACAGATAGTAAAAGCTTTTACCGATCTATAAAACGGAAGAGAGTGACTAAAGTAAATGTTGGTCCCTTAGAAGATGAGAAGGGGGATTTAAAAATGGGAAATGTGGAAATGGCTGAGACCTTAAACAATTATTTTGCTTCGGTCTTCACAGTGGAAGACACAGAAACCATGCTAGAAATTGCTGGTCACAGGAATGTGGGAAGGGAGGACCTGGAGACAATCACTATCACTAGGGGGGTAGTGCTGGACACGCTAATGGGACTGAAGATAGACAAGTCCCCTGGTCCTGATGAAATGCATCCCAGGGTATTAAAAGAGATGGCGGAAGTTATAGCAGATGCATTCGTTATAATCTACCAAAATTCTCTGGACTCTGGGGAGGTACCAGCGGATTGGAAAGCAGCTAATGTAACACCTCTGTTTAAAAAAGGGGGCAGACAAAAGGCAAGTAACTATTGGCCGGTTAGTTTAACATCTGTAGTGGGGAAAATGCTTGAAATTATTAAGGAAGAAATAGCGGGACATCTAGATAGGAATAGTGCAATCAAGCAAACGCAGCATGGATTCATGAAGGGGAAATCATGTTTAACTAATTTACTGGAATTCTTTGAGGATATAACGAGCATGGTGGATAGAGGTGTACCGATGGATGTGGTGTATTTAGATTTTCAAAAGGCATTCGATAAGGTGCCACACAAAAGGTTACTGCAGAAGATAGAGGTACGCGGAGTCAGAGGAACTGTATTAGCATGGATAGAGAATTCGCTGGCGAACAGAAAGCAGAGAGTCGGGATAAATGTGTCCTTTTTGGGTTGGAAATCGGTGGTTAGTAGTGTGCCACAGGGATCGGTGCTGGGACCACAACTGTTTACAATATACATAGATGACCTGGAAGAGGGGACAGAGTGTAGTGTAACAAAATTTGCAGATGACACAAAGATTAGAGGGAAAGCGGGTTGTGTAGAGGACACAGAGAGGCTGCAAAGAGATTTAGATAGGTTAAGCAAATGGGCTAAGGTCTGGCAGATGGAATACAATGTCAGAAAGTGTGAGGTCATCCATCTTGGGGAAAAAAAACAGTAAAAGGGAATATTATTTGAATGGGGAGAAATTACAACATGCTGCGGTGCAGAGGGACCTGGGGGTTCTTGTGCATGAAACTCTTTTGGAGCAAACAAAAACATTAAACCGTGGCCCTTCTTGTGCATGAATCCCAAAAAGTTAGTTTGCAGATGCAGCAGGTAATCAGGAAGGCGAATGGAATGTTGGCCTTCATTGCGAGAGGGATGGAGTACAAAAGCAGGGAGGTCCTGCTGCAACTGTACAGGGTATTGGTGAGGCTGCACCTGGAGTACTGCGTGCAGTTTTGGTCACCTTACTTAAGGAAGGATATACTGGCTTTGGAGTGGGTACAGAGACGATTCACTAGGTTGATTCCGGAGATGAGGGGGTTACCTTATGATGATAGATTGAGTAGACTGGGTCTTTACTCGTTGGGAGTTCAGAAGGATGAGGGGTGATCTTATAGAAACATTTAAAATAATGAAAGGGATAGACAAGATAGAGGCAGAGAGGTTGTTTCCACTGGTCGGGGAGACTAGAACTAGGGGGCACAGCCTCAAAATACGGGGGAGCCAATTTAAAACTGAGTTGAGAAGGAATTTTTTCTCCCAGAGGGTTGTGAATCTGTGGAATTCTCTGCCCAAGGAAGCAGTTGAGGCTAGCTCATTGAATGTATTCAAGTCACAGATAGATAGATTTTGAACTAATATGGGAATTAAGGGTTATGGGCAGCGGGCGGGTAAATGGAGCTGAGTCCACGGCCAGATCAGCCATTATCTTGATGAATGGCGGAGCAGGCTCGAGGGGCGAGATGGCCTACTCCTGTTCCTAATTCTTATGTTCTTATTTGGAACAGAGGAAGCTGAGGGGAGGCCTTATTGAGGTCTCCGCAAGATCCTACAAATCCCCTGGGAGGACAGACGCACCAACATCACTGTCCTCGCCCAGGCTAACATCCCCAGCATTGAAACACTGACCACACTCGATCAGCTCCGCTGGGCAAGCCACATACCCGACATGAGGCTCCCTAAGCAATTGCTCTACTCGGAACTCCTTCACGGCAAACGAGCCAAAAGTGGGCAGCGGAAATGTTACAGGGACACCCTCAAAACCTCCCTGGTGAAGTGCGACATCACCACTGACACCTGGGAGACCCTGGCCGAAGACTGTCCGAGGTGGAGAAAGTGCATCCGTGAGGGTGCTGAGCACCTCGATTCTCAACGTCGAAAGCGTGAAAAGATCAGGCGCAGGCAGCGGAAGGAGCGCGCGGCAAATCAGTCCCACCCGCCCCTTCCCCCAACGAATAGCTGTCCCACCTGTGACAGGGTCTGTGGCTGTCATATTGGACTGTTCAGCCACCAAAGAACTTACTTTAGGAGTGGAAGCAAGTCTTCCTCGATTCCGAGGAACTGCCTATGATGATGATGATGTATAAAATGTATGAGGGGCCTGGATAGAGTGGATCGGAAGGACCTATTTCTCTTCGCAGAGGGGTCAACAACCAGGGGGCACAGATTTAAAGTCATTGATCGAAGGTTTCGAGGGGAGTTGAGGAGAACATTTTTCACCCAGAGGGTGGTGGGGGTCTGGAACTCACTGCCTGAAAGGGTGGCAGAGGCAGAAACCCTCATAGCAATTAAAAAGTACGTGGATGTGCACTTGAAGTGCCGTAACCTACAGGGCTACGGACCGAGAGCTGGAAAGTGGGATGAGGCTGGGTGGCTCTTGGTCGGCCGGCTCGGACACGATGGGCCGAATGGCCTCCTTCTGTGCTGTAAACTTCTACGATTCTATGAACAAACGGATGGCTGGTGGGAGGAATGCAACAGCTCCGCCTGCAAGTGTTCAACTTGCCAAACACAAAACCGCGTTGAGGCTGCTCTTTGCAACGTCGTTGCCCGTGGCCTGCTTCTCACCTCTTTCTGGAGCTTCTCAATCGTTTTATCCAGCAGCCGCTTCTGCTCCTCCAGCTCGTTCTTTGCCTTCTTGAGCTGGTCTTTCTGCCTCGTCTCGTCCTGGAAACGCTCGCGTAACTCCTGGTAGTCTTGGGTCAGCCTGCTCAGATTCCGCTGTTTATTGCGATGCGGGCGGGCGGAGATGAAAACAGAAAGTGTTACGATTGCACGATATGGCAGTCCTGTGGATGGATTAGTGAGTAGATGCAACACACACACACACACACACACACACACAGACAGACAGACAGACACGCTCCAGCACCTCGATTGGAAGTCCCAAGACAGGAATATTCCAGCCGTCACTGAATGTCCCAGCCGTGTGCGCTTCTGACTGGGAGCGAGGACTGAAAAGGACGTGGAGCTCCCTGCTAAGTTATGAAACCCATTGCTGAGGGTGGTCCGGAGCAGAGCGGGTTCAGGGAGTGTAGTCAACTGTTGTGATGTGGGAAACGCGGCAGCTAATTTGCGCACAGCAAGCTCCCACAAACAGCAGTGTGCTAATGACCCAGATCATCTGTTTTAGTGATGTTGGTTGAGGGATAAATATTGGCCCCAGGACACCGGGGAGAACTCCCCCTGCTCTTCTTCGAAATAATGGCCTTGGGATCTTTGACGTCCACCTGAGGGGGCAGACAGGACCTCAATTTAACGTCTCATCTGAAAGACAGCACCTCAGACAGTGCGGCGCTCCCTCAGCACCGCCCCTCCGACAGCGCGGCGCCCTCCCTCAGCACCGCCCCTCCGACAGCGCGGCGCCCTCCCTCAGCACCGCCCCTCCGACAGCGCGGCACGCTCCCTCAGCACTGCCCCTCCGACAGTGCGGCGCTCCCTCAGCACTGCCCCTCCGACAGTGCGGCGCTCCCTCAGCACCGCCCCTCCGACAGTGCGGCGCTCCCTCAGCACCGCCCCTCCGACAGCGCGGCGCGCTCCCTCAGCACCGCCCCTCCGACAGCACGGCGCGCTCCCTCAGCACTGGCACTGGGATTGTCAGCCTAGATTATGTGCTCAAGTTCCTGGAGTGGGACTTGAACTCTCAACTTTCTGGCTCAGGTGAATGTGCCACCCACTGAGCCACGACTGACATTCTACAACCGTTACGACAGCTGGTGGAGTAGGAAAGGCCGGGCATGGACCTAGGAGGCCACAGCAGAAGCCCGCAGACTGTACAGCAAATACACTGGTATTAACTGAATGGCAGAAATTAAACTTCACCGCACAAGTAATAAAACCGTGTTGTACCTGGGTTTCCTCTAGACGGTTCTCCAATGCTCTCTTGGCAACAGCGATCTCCTGCTCCTGGTCCGTAGCCTCTCCCAGGGACTGCTCCATTTGCTTTCGCTCCACCTTGCAAACATACAGAAGAGTCACGATGTATTTCACATACTCAAAGTAGGGAATGGTACAGCCCATCGGAGCCTGACCCGCCATTCAATGAGACTGCGGCTGAACCTGTATCTTAACTCCATCCACCCACCTTGGTTCCGCAATCCTTAATCTTCCTTACCCAACAAAAATCTATTGCTTGCTGAGTGTTTCCAGCACTGTGGGGTTATATTTCACAAACACACATACTCAGAACAGAGACTAACACACGGACACACACACACACAGGACAGAGGCACACACACAGAGACACAGACTTCTCTGTCTAGGCTCACACTTCCACTAAATCTCCTCTCTGCTTCACCAATCTCTCCAGCAAGTGATAGTGACCAGATCATCGGCTTTTAGTGATGCTGCGATTGAGGTAGAAATATTGACCAGGAGACCGGAGGTGAACTCCCTCCTGCTCATCTTTGAAATAGTTGCCCTGGGATCTTTTACGTCCACCAGGGGGGGCAGATGGGGGGGGGGCCTTGGTTTAACGTCTCATCCGAAAAGAGAAATGTTATCTGTTGCAGGAACCCCTAAAGAGGTAACAGGGCCATGGCCTCAAAAACTGAAACGTTTTAAATAGGCAGTAATTTTAAATAGCAGTGGAGTTGTTTGTTGGTTGACCGGGGGCTGAAGCAAGTCTTGGGAGACTCCTGCTGTCGCCCCGATTGTGTAGTCGACAACACTCTGCCTCCGCTCACTTCCTCCCCCCACCCCCTCGACCCCCACTTCCCCTCGCGGCTGGGAGGGAGGGAGGGGGGGCTAATGTCACAATAGGCTGGCAGGATACCCAACTACTGCTCTGCTTACACAAAAACCAGTTTGTTGACTTGGAGCCTATAATTAACAACTGCTTATGTAGTGGTAAGGTTTAGAATCCTCAACTGTGTACAGGTGCACTGCCAGAGTTTAACCCGTTAAAAACTAAACATACAACCAGCACAGAGCGCTGGTAAGGTTCTTGCTGCTTGGCCAGCCAAGGTCACTCTCAATGTTAGAGCATTGGATTGCAGCGTTTTCTGTAGCTGGTCGCCGTTTTGGAACGTGGGCAGAAACATCGGCAGAGCCCAGGTACAGGAATGGGAAGGTTGGGACGGATGAGTGGCGAGATGCAGTGAATGTTTATGGCGGAGGAATGGCGAGGGACCGTGACGGAGGTGCGGCGAATGAGGGCACGGGGCCCAGAAGAGCCGAGGGCACAGGGGCAGCACGGGCCCAGCCCACACCGTGCGATATGTGGGCGCACTAGGTGCGTGCAGCAGAGATGGGTCTCCTGGTTAACCTTTGCCACTGGACCAAGACCTCGCTCTGTCAAGCCCGTGTGGTGGCTGGTGAGCAACGGTCACCCCACGTTAAAAAAAAATCCACCCACAGGCATCTTCCACCTTTCATGATGGAGTTCAGGACTGGAACATCGGGTCCTTCATCGAAACATCTGTGAACTCGTGGAAGCAAGTCATCCTCGTTCGATGATGATGAATTAACAAAGCATCGTCCAGTCTGCAAACTAAATCCTGACCTCCTCCTGTGTTTCCTTAACAGCACTGGGGCTCTGTGGCCTTAAAGGGGGCTGAACCTTGGTTAGACCACACTTGGGTGTTCTGTGCAGTGTTCCGGTCGCCATTTTATACAAAGGATGCAGAGAGGATGTTTCCACTGATGGGGGAAACTAGAACTAGGGGCCACCCATTTAAAACTGAGATGAGGAGGAATTTCTTCTCTCAGAGGGTTGTAAATCGGTGGAACTCGCTGCCTCAGAGAGCTGTGGAAGCCGGGACATTGAATAAATTTAAGACAGAGGTAGACAGTTTCTTAACCGATAAGGGAATAAGGGAGCGGGCGGGGAAGTGGAGCGGTGTCCATGATCGGATCAGCCATGATCTTATTGAATGGCGGAGCAGGCTCGAGGGGCCGTATGGCCCACTCCTGCTCCTATTTCTTATGATGGGGCACCGGAGAGGGTGGAGAGATGATTTACAAGGATGATAGCAGAAATGCGAGGGTATACATATCAGGAAAGGATTGGCAGGCTGTAACTAGCGAGGAGAAACTTCTTCACTCAGAGGGTGGTGAATCTTTGGAATTCTCTGCCCCCAGAGGGCTGTGGAGGCTCAGTCTTCAAGACAGAGATCGATATATTTTTGGATGTTAAGGGAATCGAGGGATGAGGACAGGGCAGGAAAGTGGAGTTGAGGGCGAAGATCGGCCATGATCTCATGAGAATGGCGGAGCAGGCCCGAGGGGCCGAAAGGCCAACTCCTGCTCCTAATTCTTATAAAATAACCCATTACAATTGAGATGAGGAGCAATTCCATTGGGGTGGCCCACATCGAACCCTGCTGACAGATTTGCTGCTGTGGAATTACCTCGATCCTGGCCATCTTGTCTTTTAGCCTCGACTCAGAGCTTTGCAGCTCCTCCACCATGTCCTTGGACTCTCCCATCTGGAAGTCCATCTGGGAAACCCTCCTCTTCAGGTCCTCGTTGTCCTGCCTCAGCTGCTTGAGTGAAGAATCTGCCGCTTTCCTCGCCTGCTCCGTAGCGCCCTTTTCGTTCTCCAGGTTTAGTTTGTCCTGCGGAAGGGATAAAGCCATTTTCAATTTTTTTTTTTTTTTTGCACGCTTGCGGACATTTGCTTCAATATCTGGTCAAAGGACGGACCGCTCTCGCTCCACCGGGGGTCTCAATACACCACCTGGTTATGCCACAGTGCAGGGGAACAGGCGAGATCCTTGCTCCCCTGTCTCTGAACCCAAACATTACTATTGAAAGGCACCAAGAAGGAATTCAGCCTAACATAAGAATCAGGAGCAGGAGTCGGCCATTTGGCCCCTCGAGCCTGCTCTGCCATTCAATAAGACCATGGCTGATCCGATCTTGGCCTCAGCTCCACTTCCCATTCCGCTCTCCATAACCCTCCCTTATCGACTCCCTTATCGTTCAAAAATCTGTATCTCCACGAATATATTCAATGACCAAACTTGTCCTGACGGAGCCCAACGTAAGCTCGAGAAACAGCATCTAATCTTTCTATTCGAGGAGGAGAGAGAGAGAGAGGAAGAGGGGTTTAGGGAGGGAATTCCAGAGCTCAGGGCTCCAGGCAGCTGAAGGCACAGCCGGCGATGGTGGAGCGATGGAAATTGGGGGGGGATGCTCGAGAGATCAGAATTGGAGGAGCTCGGAAGTTGGTACAGCCGTGATCTCACTGAATGGCGGAGCAGGCTCGAGGGGCCGTATGGCCCACTGTTACTTCTTTACGTTGTAGAGCTGGGTGACTGGATTAATTTGCTTTTTGTTTTTAAATTCGATCGGGAGATGTGGGCATCGCTGGCAAGGCCGGCATTTATTGCCCATCCCTAATTGCCCTCGAGAAGGTGGTGGTGAACCGCCATCTTGAACCGCAGCAGTCTGCTACGATAAAAGGCAAACGTGGCAGCCATTTTGCGAGCAGCAAGATCCCGCAAACGGGGATGCGATGAATATTCAGCCGCGGTGGGACTTGCAGAGGGACGAATGTCCGAACAGGACATGAAGACCACCCTAGTCTTCTTCGACGACAAGCACGGGATCTTTAGCGCCCGCCGGAACAGGGCCCTTAGTTTAAATGTCTCCATTGAAGGACTGCACCACTGCACTGTGGGCAACAGCGTGCATGATGTCCCTGCGTCCTGGAGTGGAGCCCGTGCCCACATCCCTTCTGACTCGGAGCCAAGAATGCCATCAAGTGAGCATTGCCCGACTGGGTAGAAAATTTTAAAAAGCCCAAAATGAGGAAAGGGATGCAGCTGTGAAAGGGGATGCCCTTTTAGTCCTCCCTTCCCACTGTCCGGGGGCCCCAAACGCCCCTTCCGAGCGAAACAGCTAACTTAGCACGACGCCGTCTCCTCCACATTGGGAAGACCGAACGCAGATTGGGCGACCGCTTGGTGGAACACCTCCGTTCAGTCCGTGAGCACGCCCTTGAGCTTCCGGTCGCCTGTCACTTTAATTCTCCGCTCCACTCCCGCTCTGACCTCTCCGTCCTCGGTCCAACATAAGAACTAGGAGCAGGAGTTGGCCAATCGCAGGCTCGAGGGGCCGTATGGCCTATCCCTGCTCCTATTTCTTATGTCCCTATTTCTTATTCGGCCCCTCGAGCCTGCTCCGCCATTCAATAAGACCACGGCTGATCTGATCTTGGCCTCAACTCCACTTCCCTGCCTGCTCCCCGTAACCCTTGAAACATAGAAACATAGAAAATAGGTGCAGGAGCAGGCCATTCGGCCCTTCGAGCCTGCACCACCATTCAATAAGATCATGGCTGATCATTCAACTCAGTACCCCTTTCCTGCTTTCTCTCCATCCCCGATCCCTTTAGCCATAAGGGCCACATCTAACTCCCTCCCGAGTACATCTAACGAACTGGCATCAACAACTCTGTGGTAGAGAATTTCACAGGTTAACAACTCTCTAGGTGAAGAAGTTTCTTCACATCTTGGTCCTAAATGGCTTACCCCTTATCCTTAGACTGTGACCCCTGGTTCTGGACTTCCCCAACATCGGGAACATTCTTCCTGAATCTAATCTGTCCAATCCCGTCAGAATTTTATATGTTTCTATGAGATCCCCTCTCATTCCTGGGGCATTGGAACCGGTTCTGGGGGAGGTGGGACCAGTACAAACCGGACGGTCTGCACCTGGGCAGGACCGGAACCAATGTCCTAGGGGGAGTGTTTGCTAGTGCTGTTGGGGAGGATTTAAACTAATATGGCAGGGGGATGGGAACCAATGCAGGGAGACAGAGGGAAACAAAAAGGAGACAAAAGCAAAAGACAGAAAGGAGATGAGGAAAAGTGGAGGGCAGAAAAACCCAAGGCAAAGAACAAAAAGGGCCACTGTACAGCAAAATTCTAAAAGGACAAAGGGTGTTAAAAAAACAAGCCTGAAGGCTTTGCGTCTTAATGCAAGGAGTATCCGTAATAAGGTGGATGAATTAACTGTGCAAATAGATGTTAACAAATATGATGTGATTGGGATTACGGAGACGTGGCTCCAGGATGATCAGGGCTGGGAACTCAACATCCAGGGGTATTCAACATTCAGGAAGGATAGAATAAAAGGAAAAGGAGGTGGGGTAGCATTGCTGGTTAAGGAGGAGATTAATGCAATAGTTAAGAAGGACATTAGCTTGGATGATGTGGAATCTATATGGGTAGAGCTGCAGAACACCAAAGGGCAAAAAACATTAGTGGGAGTTGTGTACAGACCTCCAAACAGGAGTAGTGATGTTGGGGAGGGCATCAAACAGGAAATTAGGGGTGCATGCAATAAAGGTGCAGCAGTTATAATGGGTGACTTTAATATGCACATAGATTGGGCTAACCAAACTGGAAGCAATACGGTGGAGGAGGATTTCCTGGAGTGCATAAGAGATGGTTTTCTAGACCAATATGTCGAGGAACCAACGAGGGGGGAGGCCATCTTAGACTGGGTGTTGTGTAATGAAAGAGGATTAATTAGCAATCTCGTTGTGCGAGGCCCCTTGGGGAAGAGTGACCATAATATGGTGGAATTCTGCATTAGGATGGAGAATGAAACAGTTAATTCAGAGACCATGGTCCAGAACTTGAAGAAGGCTAACTTTGAAGGTATGAGGTGTGAATTGGCTAGGATAGATTGGCGAATGATACTTAAGGGGTTGACTGTGGATGGGCAATGGCAGACATTTAGAGACCGCATGGATGAACTACAGCAATTGTACATTCCTGTCTGGCGTAAAAATAAAAAAGGGAAGGTGGCTCAACCGTGGCTATCAAGGGAAATCAGGGATAGTATTAAAGCCAAGGAAGTGGCATACAAATTGGCCAGAAATAGCAGCGAACCCAGGGACTGGGAGAAATTTAGAACTCAGCAGAGGAGGACAAAGGGTTTGATTAGGGCAGGGAAAATGGAGTACGAGAAGAAGCTTGCAGGGAACATTAAGACGAATTGCAAAAGTTTCTACAGATATGTAAAGAGAAAAAAGGTTAGTAAAGACAAAACGTAGGTCCCCTGCAGTCAGAATCAGGGGAAGTCATAATGGGGAAGAGAGAAATGGCGGACCAATTGAACAAGTACTTTGGTTCGGTATTCACTAAGGAGGACACAAACAACCTTCCGGATATAAAAGGGGTCAGAGGATCTAGTAAGGAGGAGGAACTGAGGGAAATCCTTATTAGTCGGGAAATTGTGTTGGGGAAATTGATGGGATTGAAGGCCGATAAATCCCCAGGGCCTGATGGACGGCATCCCAGAGTACTTAAGGAGGTGGCCTTGGAAATAGCGGATGCATTGACAGTCATTTTCCAACATTCCATTGAATCTGGATCAGTTCCTATCGAGTGGATGGTAGCCAATGTAACCCCACTTTTTAAAAAAAGGAGGGAGAGAGGAAACAGGGAATTATAGACCAGTCAGCCTGACATCGGTCGTGGGTAAAATGATGGAATCAATTATTAAGGATGTCATAACAGCGCATTTGGAAAGAGGTGACATGATAGGTCCAAGTCAGCATGGATTTGTGAAAGGGAAATCATGCTTGACAAATCTTCTGGAATTTTTTGAGGATGTTTCCAGTAGAGTGGACAAGGGAGAACCAGTTGATGTGGTGTATTTGGACTTTCAGAAGGCTTTCGACAAGGTCCCACACAAGAGATTGATGTGCAAAGTTAAAGCACGAGATTGGGGGTAGTGTGCTGACATGGATTGAGAACTGGTTGTCAGACAGGAAGCAAAGAGTAGGAGTAAATGGGGACTTTTCAGAATGGCAGGCAGTGACTAGTGGGGTACCACAAGGTTCTGTGCTGGGGCCCCAGCTGTTTACACTGTACATTAATGATTTAGACGAGGGGATTAAATATAGCATCTCCAAATTTGCGGATGACACTAAGTTGGGTGGCAGTGTGAGCCGCGAGGAGGATGCTATGAGGCTGCAGAGTGACTTGGATAGGTTAGGTGAGTGGGCAAATGCATGGCAGATGAAGTATAATATGGATAAATGTGAGGTTATCCACTTTGGTGGTAAAAACAGAGAGACAGACTATTATCTGAATGGTGACAGATTAGGAAAAGGGGAGGTGCAATGAGACCTGGGTGTCATGGTACATCAGTCATTGAAGGTTGGCATGCAGGTACAGCAGGCGGTTAAGAAAGCAAATGGCATGTTGGCCTTCATAGCAAGGGGATTTGAGTACAGGGGCAGGGAGGTGTTGCTACAGTTGTACAGGGCCTTGGTGAGGCCACACCTGGAGTATTGTGTACAGTTTTGGTCTCCTAACCTGAGGAAGGACATTCTTGCTATTGAGTGAGTGCAGCGAAGGTTCACCAGACTGATTCTCGGGATGGCGGGACTGACCTATCAAGAAAGACTGGATCAACTGGGCTTGTATTCACTGGAGTTCAGAAGAATGAGAGGGGACCTCATAGAAATGTTTAAAATTCTGATGGGTTTAGACAGGTTAGATGCAGGAAGAATGTTCCCAATGTTGGGGAAGTCCAGAACCAGGGGACACAGTCTAAGGATAAGGGGTAAGCCATTTAGGACTGAGATGAGGAGAAACTTCTTCACCCAGAGAGTGGTGAAACTGTGGAATTCTCTACCACAGAAAGTTGTTGAGGCCAATTCACTAAATATATTCAAAAAGGAGTTGGATGAAGTCCTTACTACTAGGGGGATCAAGGGGTATGGCGAGAAAGCAGGAATATGGTACTGAAGTTGCATGTTCAGCCATGAACTCATTGAATGGCGGTGCAGGCTAGAAGTGCCGAATGGCCTACTCCTGCACCTATTTTCTATGTTTCTATGTTTCTATTCTTCTAAACTCCAGTGAATACAGGCCCAGTCAATCCAGTCTCTCCTCATGTGTCAGTCCTGCCATCCCAGGAATCAGTCTGGTGAACCTTCGCTGTACTCCCTCAATCGCAAGAATGTCCTTCCTCAGATTATGAGGCTACAACTGAACACAATATTCCAGGTGAGGCCTCACCAAGACCCTGTACAACTGCAGTAAGACCTCCCTGCTCCTCTACTCAAATCCTCTCACTATGAAGGCCAACATACCATTTGTCTTCTTCACTGCCTGCTGTACCTGCATGCCAACTTTCAATGACTGATGTACCATGACACCCAAAGGTCTCGTTGCACCTCCCCTTTTCCTAATCTGTTGCCATTCAGATAATATTCTGCCTTTCTGTTTTTGCCGCCAAAGTGGATAACCTCACATTTATCCACATTATACTGCATCTGCCATGCATTTACTCCCGTATCATTCAAAATATGACTATTTCTACCTTAAATATATTCAATGACCCAACGCAAGCTCGAGGAACAGCATCTCATCTTTCGTTTAGGCACTTTATAGCCTTCTGGACACAACATCGAGTTCAACAATTTCAGACCAAAACACCTCTGCCCCTACTTTTTTCCCCACGGCAGTTGTTGCCGATTCTTCCATTCCCATTTACATCCTATCTAGACTTGCCATTTGTTTCTGAACTTGTCCCATTACCATCTCATTTTTGCCTTGCACCATCATCACTTTTGTCTCTCTAATCTCTCCTGCCTCCCACCCCATCACAGACCTTCCCTCTTGATCTTTCTTCCCCCTTCCCCTAGACTGCTTAAAAACCTGTGACTTCTTCGAGTTCTGACAAAGGGTCACCGACCTGAAACGTCAACTCTTGTGTAATGAGAGGGGATTAATTAGCAATCTTGTTGTGCAAGGCCCTTTGGGGAAGAGTGATCATAATATGGTAGAATTCTTCATTAAGATGGAGAGTGACACAGTTAATTCAGAGACTAGGGTTCTAAACTTCAAGAAAATTAACTTCGATGGTATGAGACATGAACTGGCTGGAATAGACTGGCGAATGATACTTAAAAGGATTGACGGTGGATAGGCAATGGCAGACATTTAAAGATCACATGGATGAACTTCAACAATTGTACATCCCTGTCTGGAGTAAAAATAAAATGGGGAAGGTGACTCAATCGTGGCTAACAAGGGAAATTAAGGATAGTGTTAAATCCAAGGAAGAGGCATATAAATTGGCCAGGAAAAGCAGCAAACCTGAGGACTGGGAGAAATTTAGAATTCAGCAGAGGACTATATTCAAAAGGGAGTTAGATGTGGCCCTTACGGCTAAAGGGATCAAGGGGTATGGAGAGAAGGCAGGAATGGGGTACTGAAGTTGTATGATTAGCCATGATCATATTGAATGGTGGTGCAGGCTCGAAGGGCCGAATGGCCTACTCCTGCACCTATTTTCTATTTTTTTTTTTGAAACAGAGGTATTGTTTCAGTTTATTCACAGGCGCAGTCTTCTATTTCTGTTTACAAACTGCATAAACATTTCCTCTCCAATTCTGCACAAACATCCTTTTGTACAACAGTCTGGAAAGTTTTCCTCCGTAGACTTAATAACTATAAACTGAACATGCAAGGTACAAACAATTGCTCAGCTGAAGAGGTTGCAATATTTTGCACCATTTGAATTAGAAAAACTTAAAACGGATCAATTTAATTAAGACAAACACTAGCTAATCATAGCTGATGTCTCACAATGTACAGAATGGAACATAACTGAAAACATCGGGACAATATTTGAAATACTATTGCTGCAGGCTTGAATCCAAGTAGAGTCAGTCGGGTTTAAATACAAAATCAATCAGGATATTTTACCGAATGCAAATAATGTCTATGTTTCTATCTCCGCAGATGCTGCCTGACCCCACTGAGTGTCTCCAGCGTTTGCGGTTTTTATTATGGGTAGAAAATAAATTGGGAGAGATTTCACCGACATTCGTACGGTTACACACCGGATAATACACACCGGCCGCAGGTTAAACTCACCTGCGACATGAGGTCACAGCTCCTCCGGAGTGCCTCAATCTCCTTCTGGTGGCTCAGCTTCAGTTTTTCCAGCGCTCGGTTGCGGTTATCCGCCTCCTCGCTCAGCGTCCCCTTCAGTGCATTCAACTCCTGCTCTTTTCGCTGGACAACGGCCTCCCGGTGCTGGCTGGCACCATCCAGCTCTTGCACTTCCTTCCTGGCTTTAGCCAGCTCCTGAAACAGGGAAAGACCCGATCATTTTTTTTGCATTGGCTGCCACAAGGCATCAGTACTGGAGAGGGTACGGAGGAGATTTACCAGGATGTTGCACGAGAGAGGGTACAGAGGAGATTTACCAGGATGTTGCACTTGAGAGGGTACAGAGGAGATTTACCAGGATGTTGCACTAGAGAGGGTACGGAGGAGATTTACCAGGATGTTGCACTAGAGAGGGTGCAGAGGAGATTTACCAGGATGTTGCACTAGAGAGGGTGCAGAGGAGATTTACCAGGATGTTGCACTGGAGAGGGTACAGAGGAGATTTACCAGGATGTTGCACTGGAGAGGGTACAGAGGAGATTTACCAGGATGTTGCACGAGAGAGGGTACAGAGGAGATTTACCAGGATGTTGCACTAGAGAGGGTACAGAGGAGATTTACCAGGATGTTGCACTTGAGAGGGTACAGAGGAGATTTACCAGGATGTTGCACTAGAGAGGGTACGGAGGAGATTTACCAGGATGTTGCACTAGAGAGGGTGCAGAGGAGATTTACCAGGATGTTGCACTAGAGAGGGTGCAGAGGAGATTTACCAGGATGTTGCACTGGAGAGGGTACAGAGGAGATTTACCAGGATGTTGCACTGGAGAGGGTACAGAGGAGATTTACCAGGATGTTGCACGAGAGAGGGTACAGAGGAGATTTACCAGGATGTTGCACTACAGAGAGTACAGAGGAGATTTACCAGGATGTTGCACTGGAGAGGGTACAGAGGAGATTTACCAGGATGTTGCACTAGAGGGTACAGAGGAGATTTACCAGGATGTTGCACGAGAGAGGGTACGGAGGAGATTTACCAGGATGTTGCACTGGAGAGGGTACAGAGGAGATTTACCAGGATGTTGCACTGGAGAGGGTACAGAGGAGATTTACCAGGATGTTGCACTGGAGAGGGTACAGAGGAGATTTACCAGGATGTTGCACTAGAGAGGGTACAGAGGAGATTTACCAGGATGTTGCACTACAGAGGGTACAGAGGAGAATTTACCAGGATGTTGCACTAGAGAGGGTACAGAGGAGATTTACCAGGATGTTGCACTAGAGAGGGTACTGAGGAGATTTACCAGGATGTTGCACTAGGGAGGGTACTGAGGAGATTTACCAGGATGTTGCACTGGAGAGGGTACAGAGGAGATTTACCAGGATGTTGCCTGGACCGGAGAATTTTAGCGATGAGGAATGATTATTGTTTTCCTTGGAACAGAGGAGGCTGAGGGGAGACTTAATTGAGGTGAATAAAATTATGAGGGGCCTGGATAGAGTGGATAGGAAGGACCTATTCCCCTTAGTAGAGAGAGGTCAACAACCAGGAGGCACAGATTTAAAGTAATTGGTAGGAGGTTTAGAGGGGATTTTTTTTTTTCACCCAGAGGGTGGTGGGGGTCTGGGGTGGAAGTCGCTGCCTGAAAGTGTGGTAGAGGCAGAAACCCTCACATTTAAAAAGTACTTGGATGTGCACTTGAAGTGCCGTAATCTACAGGGCTACGGACCAAGAGCTGAAAAGTGGGATTAGGCTGGATTGCTCTTTGTCGGCCGGCTCGGACACGATGGGCCGAAATGGCCCCCTTCTGTGCTGTAAATTTCTGTAATTCTACGATACTCTGGTACATCTGTATCTACTGCCTTTGCTTTATCTATCCAATCGCTCACTTACACAAGAACGTAAGAAATAGGAGGAGTCGGCCATTTGGCCCCTCGAGCCTGCTCCGCCATTCAATAAGATCACGGCTGATCTGATCATGGACTCAGGTTCACTTCCCCGCCCGCTCCCCATAACCCTTAACTCCCTTATCGCTCAACAATCTGTCTATCTCCACCTTAAATATATCCAATGACCCAACCTCCACAGCTCTCTGGGGCAGAGAATTCCACAGATTCACGACCCTCAGAATAAATTCTTCCTCATTTCGGTTTCAAATGGGTGACCCCTTATTCTGAAACTATGCTCCCTAGTTCTAGATGCCCTCACGAGGTGAAACAGCCTCTCTGCATCCACCTTGATAAGCCCCCTCAGAATCTTACACGTTTCAATAAGATCACATCTCATTCTTCTAAACTCCAATGAGCAGAGGCCCAACCTGCTCAATCTTTCTTCATATGACAACCCCCACATCTCAGGAATCAACCTCTTCAAAGACTTCTACTGAATTGGTCAAGAACAAATTGCCGTTAACAAATTGTGGGGCAGTTTAAAGCCAAAAATATCAGAAAGTCACCAATAAATCCAATGGGGAATTCAGGAGAAACTTCTTTACCCAGAGAGTGGTGAGAATGTGGAAGTCGCTGCCATAGGGAAGGGTTGAGGCGAATAGAATCGATGCATTTAAGGGGAAGCTAGACAAACACATGAGGGAGAAAGGAATAGAAGGATATGGGGAGAGGGTGAGATGAAGAGGGGTGGGAGGGGGCTGGTGTGGAGCATAAATCCCGGCACGGAGCAGTGGGGCCGAATGGGCTGTTTGTGTGCTGTAAATATGATTTAATCAAGGGCAGGATGCAGATCGGTGCCTAGAATTCCTTATGCGACCAAGTTCCTCGGAGTTTAAATGCACATTGGGATTTTTCAGGAAGTCGAGCCCCGTGATACATATTCCGCTTTTTATATCATCGTGTTCAGAGAAGGTTCACTGAGATGATTCCGGGGATGAGCAGGTTGACCTATGAAGAAAGGTTGAGTAGGTTGGGCCTCTACTCATTGGAATTCAGAAGAATGAGAGGTGATCTTATCGAAACGTATCAGATTATGAGGGGGCTTGACGAGGTGGATGCAGAGAGGATGTTTCCACTGATGGGGGAGACTAGAACTAGGGGGCATGATCTTAGAATAAGGGGCCGCCCATTTAAAACAGAGACGAGGGGAAATTTCTTCTTAGAGGGTTGTAAATTGTGGAATTCGCTGCCTCAGCTGTGGAAGCCGGGACATTGAATAAATTTAAGAGAGATAGACAGTTTCTTAACCAATAAGGGAATAAGGGGGCGGGCAGGGAAGTGGAGCTGATCAGATCAGCCATGATCTTATTGAATGGCGGTTCAGGCTCGAGGGGCCGAATGGCCGACTCCTGTCCCTATTTCTTATGTTCTTATGTTAAGGGCCGTGCTCTGTGGTTGCCGGGCTCCAGAGTACAGACACGCAGAGTGTGGGTCCACATCTTCACCTGCCTGGAATAGAAGGCGTCAACTCTGCGGCAGATTGGTAGGCGCCCTACGTTCGGGAGTCTACGATGCCCCCTGGTGTACTTCCAGGTCCTGCTGTTCCGATTCGGGAGGGAAGCCAACAGCAGGAGACCTGCATGCCTGGAGCTGGCTGTATTGCTTCAGTGTCACCATGCTTATTTTCCGGGAGTTCCACCCAACAGAAGGTCCAAGCGCAGACTAATTGCTTCTCAACAGCAACGACTCCTCACAGCTATACAGCCGCCATTAAAACGTCCCAATCTACTGCACAGTAGTGTTATATCAGACACAATTTGACATCATAGGATTACATAGAAACAAAGAAAATAGGTGCAGGAGCAGGCCATTTGGCCCTTCGAGCCTGCACCACCATTCAATATGATCATAGCTGATCATGCAACTTCAGTACCCCATTCCTGCTTTCTCTCCATACCCCTTGATCCCTTTAGCCGTAAGGGCCACATCTAACTCCCTTTTGAATATATCTAACGAACTGGCCTCAACAACACTCTGCGGTAGAGAATTCTACAGGTTCACAATTCTGAGTGAAGAAGTTTCTCCTCATCTCAGTCCCAAATGGCTTATACTTAGACTGTGACTCCTGGTTCTGGACTTCCCCAACAACGGGAATATTCTTCCTGCACCTAACCTGTCCAGTCCGATAGGACACCCTCAAAGCCTCCCTGATAAAATGCAACATCCCCACCGACACCTGGGAGTCCCTGGCCAAAGACCACTCCGCCCTAAGTGGGGGAAGTGCATCCGGGAGGGTGCTGAGCACCTCGAGTCTTGTCGCCGAGAGCGTGCAGAAACCAAGCGCAGGCAGCAGAAGGAGCGTGTGGCAAACCTGTCCCACCCTCCCCTTCCCTCAACAACTATCTGTCCCACCTGTGACAGACACTGTAATTCTCGTATTGGACTGTTCAGCCACCTAAGGACTTTTTTTTTTTATTTATTTTTTTTTTTTAAAAAAGAGTGGAAGCAAGTCTTCCTCGATTCCGAGGGACTGTCTGTGATGATGACATACTATATACGGCACAGAAACAGGTCATTCAGTCCAACCAGTCCGTGCCGGCATTTATATGCTCCACTCGAGCCTCCTCCAGTCTTTCCTCATCTAAATCTATCGGCATAACCCCCATTCTCTTCTCCCTCATATGCTTGTCCAACCTCCCTTTAAATGCATCGATACTATTCGCCTCAACCCCTCCCTGTGTGAGTTGCACATTCTCACCGCTCTCTGGGTAAAGAAGCTTCTTCTGAATTTCCCATCGGATTTCTCGGTGATTATCTTATATTGATGGCCTCTAGTTATATGGTCTTCCCCACAAGTGGAAACATTCTCTCTGTATCCACTCTAGAACCATAGAACGGTTCCAGCACCTGAGGCAGCCATTCGGCCCGTCGAGCCCGTGCCGGCTCTCTGCAAGAGCACTTCAGCCAGTCCCACTCCACCACCCTTTCCCCATAGCCCTGAAAATCTTTTTCTTTCAGGTACTTATCCAACTCCCTTTTGAAAGCCACAGATGCATCTGCCTCCACCACCCTCTCAGGCAGCGCATTTCAGATCCTAACCACTCGCTGCGTAAACAAGTTTTCCCTTGCGTCGCCTTTGGTTCTTCTGCCGATCGCCTTAAATCTGTGTCCTCTGCTTCTCGACCCTTCCGCCAATGGGAACAGTTTCTCTCTATCTACTCTGTCTTGACCCCTCATGATTTTGAGCACCTCGATCAAATCTCCTCGCAACCTTCTCTGCTCCAAAGAGAACAACCTCCATTGAGGTGTACCGATGGATGTGGCGTATTTAGATTTCCAAAAGGCATTCGATAAGGTGCCACACAAAAGGTGTGTGCAGAAGATAAAGGTACGCGGAGTCAGAGGAAATGTATTAGCATGGATCGAGAATTGGCTGGCTAACAGAAAGCAGAGAGTCGGGATAAATGGGTCCTTTTCAGGCTGGAAATCGGTGGTTAGTGGTGCACCACAGGGATCGGTGCTAGGACCACAACTGTTTACAATATACATAGATGACCTGGAAGAGGGGACAGAGTGTAGTGTAACAAAATTTGCAGATGACACAAAGATTAGTGGGAAAGCGGGTTGTGTAGAGGACACAGAGGCTGCAAAGAGATTTAGATAGGTTAAGCGAATGGGCTAAGGTTTGGCAGATGGAATACAATGTCGGAAAATGTGAGGTCATCCACCTTGAAAAAAAAAACAGTAAAAGGGAATATTATTTGAATGGGGAGAAATTACAACATGCTGAGGTGCAGAGGGACCTGGGGGTCCTTGTGCATGAATCCCAAAAAGTTAGTTTACAGGTGCAGCAGGTAATCAGGAAGGCGAATGGAATGTTGGCCTTCATTGCGAGAGGGATGGAGTACAAAAGCAGGGAAGTCCTGCTGCAACTGTACAGGGTATTGGTGAGGCCGCACCTGGAGTACTGCGTGCAGTTTTGGTCACCTTACTTAAGGAAGGATATACTAGCCTTGGAGGGGGTACAGAGACGATTCACTAGGCTGATTCCGGAGATGAGGGGGTTACCTTATGATGATAGATTGAGTAGACTGGGTCTTTACTCGTTGGAGTTCAGAAGGATGAGGGGTAATCTTATAAAAACATTTAAAATAATGAAAGGGATAGACAAGATCGAGGCAGAGAGGTTGTTTCCACTGATCGGGGAGACTAGAACTAGGGGGTACAGCCTCAAAATATGGGGGAGCCAATTTAAAACCGAGTTGAGAAGGAATTTCTTCTTCCAGAGGGTTGTGAATCTGTGGCATTCTCTACCCAAGGAAGCAGTTGAGGTTAGCTCATTGAATGTATTCAAGTCACAGATAGATAAGATTTTTAACCAATAAGGGAATTAAGTGTTATGAGGAGCGGGCGGATAGTGGAGCCGAGTCCACGGCCAGATCAGCCATGATCTTTTTGAATGGCGGAGCAGACTCGAGGGGCTAGATGGCCTACTCCTGTTTCTAATTCTTATGTTCTTATGTTCTTATTGAGCCACATATAAGGAGACATTTAAACAGGCGACCACAAGCTTGGGTCAATGGGGTAGGTTTTAAGGAGCATCTTAAAAGGAGGAGAGGCGGAGAGGGTTGGGGAGGGAGTTCCAGAGCTTGGGGCCCAGGCAGCTGAAGGCACGGCCACCAATGGTGGAGCGATGGAAATCGGGAGGATGTGCAAGAGGGCAGAATTGGAGGAGTGCAGATGTGAACACAGAGTTAATCCAGGAGAGTCACTCAGGTCTACCATCAGCTACACAGCAGCACTGCCTAGACTTGGATACTTCAGAGCATTATAAATCATCACCAGAGGTAGTCCCTCGAAATCTTACTTCCATTCTAAAAGTGAGTTCTCAGGTGGCTGAACAGTCCAATACGGGAATTACAGTCTCTGTCACAGGTGGGACAGACAGTGGTTGAGGGAAGGGGAGGGTGGGGACTGGTTTGCCGCACGCTCCTTCCGCTGTCTGCGCTTGGTTTCTGCACGCTCTCGGCGACGAGACTCGAGGTGCTCAGCGCCCTCCCGGATGCACTTCCTCCACTTAGGGCGGACTGGTCCTGGGCCAGGGACTCCCAGGTGTCGGTGGGGATGTTGCACTTTATCAGGGAGGCTTTGAGCACTCAGACGCACACACACACACTGTGCTCGCGATTGGACGGCGCCTGAAGCACTTGCAGCACGTAGGCGACCGCAACCCACGTACCTTTTTAAGCGCTTCGACTTCCATGCTGTCCACCGAGCTCCGCTTCACGTGGTCCACCTCGTCCTGCATGACGGAGTAACGATCCCGCAAATCCCGCAGCTCCTCGTCGTACTCCTCCTTCTCCATCTTTATCTGCAGCAGCCTGGAAGAGGGAAATACATTTTTTTTAAATAATCACACCACTCCATTGGGTCTCATTCAGCGCTCCTGCTAAATACTACCGTGGGTACGTAGCCGGGTTATTTAAATGCACTGCACCTTTAGGTTCTCCGCTCATCCGCAATATTTTCAACAGGATGGCTTGTAAGCAGCACCCTTCATAGACTGCTGCAATCATATCGGGCCCTGGTGAGACCGCACCTGGAGTATTGTGCACAGTTTTGGTCTCCTTCCCGAAGGAAGGAAATACTTACCATAGAGGGAGTGCAACGATGGTTCACCAGACGGATTCCTGGGATGGGGGGATTGCCCTATGAGGAAAGATTGGGTCGACTCGGCTGATATTCCCTAAAGTTTAGAAGAATGAGGGGCGATCTCATTGAAACACCCAAAATCCGAACAGGGCTCGACAGGGTAGATGCAGGGAGGGTGTTTCCCCCGGGCTGGGGAGTCTAGAACCAGGGGTCACACAGTCTCAGGATAAGGGCTCGGCCATTTAGGACTGAGATGAGGAGGAATTTTTTCATGGTACATCAGTCATTGAAGGTAGGAATGTTCCCGGTGTTGGGGAAGTCCAGAACCAGGAGTCACAGTCTAAGGATAAGGGGTAAGCCATTTAGGACCAAGATGAGGAGAAACTTTTTCACCCAGAGAGTTGTGAACCTGTGGAATTCTCTACCACAGAAAGTTGTTGAGGCCAGTTCGTTGGATATATTCAAGAGGGAGTTAGATGTGGCCCTTACGGCTAAAGGGATCAAGGGGTATGGAGAAAAAGCAAGAATGGGGTACTGATGTTGCATGATCAGCCATGATCATATTGAATGGTGGTGCAGGCTCGAAGGGCCGAATGGCCTACTCCTGCACCTGCACCTATTTTCTATGTTTCACTCAGAGGGTGGTGAATCTTTGGAATTCTCTACCGCAGAGGGCTATGGATGCTCAGTCTTCAAGACAAAGATCGATAGATTTTGGGATATTAAGGGAAACAAGGGATATGGGGATCGGGCAGGAAAGTGGAGTTTCGGTAGAAGATCAGCCATGACCTTATTGACTGGCGGAGCAGGCTCAAGGGGCCGAATGGCCAACTTCTGCTCCTATTTCTTATGCTGTACGGCTGTGCCCCCGTGAAGCTTACAGGGAACACTGGAACTCTCATACTCCCGAAGAGCCTCCATATGGTCTTTGCTCCTCGTCATCCCCACCATCTCAGCATCTGCCCCAACAGAGGGGGAGGCTGCACCGGGGTTTAAGCACCATATCGAAATACAACAAAATCGGACAATACTGCAAACCCTCCTCAACACTCCACCGGAGCGGCAGCCAAGACTCCGCGCTCAAATCCCAGGAAGGGACTTGAAGCCACAATCTTCTAACGCAAGAGGGGAGTACCATCTTCCAGAGAGGAGAAAAGGGAGGGGGGTGGGAATAATCAATTGAATCGTTGAAATTTACAGCACGGAAGGAAGCCATTCGGCCCATCGTGTCCGCGCCGACCAACAAAGAGCCACCCAGCCGAATCCCACTTTCCAGCTCGCGGTCCGTAGCCCTGTAGGTTACAGCACTTCAAGTGCACATCCAGGTACTTTTTAAATGTGGTGAGGGTTTCTGCCTCTACCACCCTTTCAGGCAGTGAGTTCCGCCCCAGACCCCCACCTCCCTCTGGGTGAAGGAATTTCCCCTCAAATCCCCACTAAACCTCTCCCCAATTACTTGAAATCTGTGCCCCCTGGTTGTTGACCCCTCTGCTAAGGTAAACATGTCCGTCCTATCCACTCTATCCAGGCCACTCATAATTTTATACACCTCAATCAGGTCTCCCCTCAGCCTCCTCTGTTCCAAAGAAAACAACCCCAGCCTATCCAATCTTTCCTCATCGCTAATATTCTCCAATCCAGGCAACATCCTGGTAAATCTCCTCTATACCCTCTCTAGTGCAACATCCTGGTAAATCTCCTCTGTACCCTCTCCAGTGCAACATCCTGGTAAGTCTCCTCTGCACCCTCTCTAGTGCAACATCCTGGTAAATCTCCTCTGTACCCTCTCCAGTGCAACATCCTGGTAAATCTCCTCTGCACCCTCTCTAGTGCAACATCCTGGTAAATCTCCTCTGTACCCTCTCTAGTGCAACATCCTGGTAAATCTCCTCTGTACCCTCTCCAGTGCAACATCCTGGTAAATCTCCTCTGTACCCTCTCCAGTGCAACATCCTGGTAAATCTCCTCTGTACCCTCTCCAGTGCAACATCCTGGTAAATCTCCTCTGCACCCTCTCTAGTGCAACATCCTGGTAAATCGCCTCTGCACCACAATCACAGTCTTCCTGCAATGCGGTGACCAGAACTGCACGCAGTACTCCAGCTGTGGCCTAAGGTCTCCCCTCAGCCTCCTCTGTTGCAAAGTAAACAATCCCAGCCCATCCCATCTTCCCAATGGATGGAAATTGCAGATTTTGAAAGAACCCAATCAGATGTGAGATCTTTCCCAAAATGGGACGCAACGATGAAATGAAACGGAACCTACTCTTGCTTTGTGTTGCGGAGCTCCGTCCTGTTTTTCTGGAACATCTCTTTCCAGTGGCAGCTCTCCTCAGTGCTCTCCTCCAGCTGCTGCTGCAAGTTCCGCATGGCTGAGTTGACCTTCTGTCTCTCAGCTTCCACGTTCTGTTGAGTCTTGATTTACGAAGGAGAGAGAGAATAGTTAATCTTTTCCCCCCACTCGCTTCGTCTTATTCCTGCACCGTAATGCATCACCCAGTTAGGATACAATATAAACCCGATAACAGGACTGCACTTAAGTCAGCCGTCACTCAGTGGACAGCAGTCTCGCCTCTAAGTCAGCAAGTCGTGGGTTCGAGCCCCACTCCAGAGACTCGAGCCCATAATCCACGCTGACACTCCCAGTGTCGACGCAGAGTGAGCGCCGCACTGTCGGAGGGGCGGCGCAGAGCGAGCGCAGTACTGAGGGAGCGCCGCACTGTCGGAGGGGCGGCTCTGAAGAAGCGCCGCACTTATTACATAGAATTGCACAGAAAACAAGGAGTTTTTATTAAATCCGTTCATTCATTAGTTGTAGGTGTCACTGGCAAGGCCTAATCGCCCTCGAGAAGGTGGTGGTGAGCCGCCGCCTTGAACCGCTGCAGTCCCGTGCGGTGGATCCCAGAGTGACTTTGTCGTAGGAGGTCTCGTGGAAAAGAGGGGCTTGCCAGTGGCCAATTCAGAGGGACAGTTAAGAGTCAACCACATCGCTGTGAGTCTGGAGTCACATATCGGCCAGACTGGGTAAGGGCGGCAGATTTCCTTCCCTAAAAAAGGACATTAGTGAACCAGTTGGGTTTTTTATGACAATCCGGTAGCTCCACAGTCACCGTTATTGACACTGGCCTTCATAGCGAGAGGATTGGAGTATAGGAGCAGGGAGGTCTTGCTGCAGTTGTACAGGACCTTGGTGAGGCCACATCTTGAGTATTGTGTTCAGTTTTGGTCTCCTAATCTGAGGAAGGACATTCTTGCTATTGAGGGAGTGCAGCGAAGGTTCACCAGACTGATTCCCGGGATGGCAGGACTGACATATGAAGAAAGACTGGATTGGCTAGGCTTATACTCACTGGAATTTAGAAGAATGAGAGGGGATCTCATAGAAGCATATAAAATTCTGATGGGATTGGACAGGTTAGATGCAGGAAGAATGTTCCTGATGTTGGGGAAGTCCAGAACCAGGGGACACAGTCTAAGGATAAGGGGTAAGCCATTTAGGAGCGAGATGAGGAGAAACTTCTTCACTCAGAGAATTGTGAACCTGTGGAATTCTCTACCACAGAAAGTTGTTGGGATCAGTTCGTTGGATATATTTAAAAAGGGAGTTAGATGTGGCCCTTACAGCTAAAGGGATCAAGGGGTATGGAGAGAAAGCAGGAACGGGGTACTGAAGTTGCATGATCAGCCATGATCATATTGAATGGGGGTGCAGGCTCGAAGGGCCGAATGGCCTGCTCCTGCACCTATTTTCTATGTTTCTATTCCCGATTTATTCAACTGCGGTGGTGGGATTTGAACTCGCGGTCTCATGGATATGTCCAGGGTCTGGATTACTAGTCCAGTAACGTAGCCACTGTGCTACCGTTCCCTAGTTACGGTACGCAACACGCAAAGTGTTAAAATTGTGGGCGGGCTTCTCTTCAGTGCACAGGTACCCCGGCACTCCAGTAACTTGAGTTCCAGCTTGAAACGTATTGACTGATGTACTCACTGGAGTGGAAGTGCAATTACTAGGCACTGTGCTCCTCAAAGAACTCGTCTGTTCATCAATTATAATTAAAGAACCACCGTTTTCTTTTCATTCTCTACTTGCAACCCCCCCACCACCAATTTAACATCCTTTGTGCAAACCGGGAGCCAATTGATGCCACTGTTAGTCAGTACTTCATGTTTTCTCTGTACGGTCTTGGTTTATATCTCCAGGACAACATTCTGGTAATACAATGAAAGTGCCGTTTGTCCCCTGCAGGGAGGGAACCTGCTCCGATAAGAATCACAATTTAGTCAACGGGAGATCAGTTTGTTGCAAGGAGCTTGTAACATTAGGAGGATCCAGTTGACCTCAGGCACATAACGTGCCTACAAACCTGTCTCCTATTGATGTTTGAAATTAGTTTACAAATCTTCCATTGGATTAAAAAGGAAAAAAAAAAACTTGCATTTGTATAAGCGTCTCTCATGACCATCGGACATCCCGAGCTTGGGGCCCCAGGCAGCTGAAGGCACAGCCGCTAACAGTGGAGCGATGGAAATCGGGGGTGGGGGGGGGAAAACGCGCGCAAGAGGCCAGAAATCTCGGAGGGTTGTCGGGGGCGAGAAGGGATTAGAAGACGAGGGCGAGTTTTTAAAAATCGAGGCATGGCCAGGCCAGGAGCCATTGCAGGTCAGCGAGCACAGGAGAGGAGGGGGGGTGATGCGTGAACGGGACTTGGTGCGAGTTAGGATACGGGGCAACGGGAATGTCAGGGAACGGAGAAATACTGGAACCCCTGGTTGAAAGCACGACAAAAGAAAAGCCCCAAAATAAAGTACCGTCCTGCTTTACAAACACATGGCAGCGATTGAGCCTGAAATTCCGGTTTGGCCTTCCCGCGGGCATTTTAGAGGAAGAATGCCTTAAGCTGCTGCCCACGTTGGACTTTCCGATGCCGAGGCCTCTCCTGACTGCCAGTCGCAGCACATGCACGTCGACGCGTGCGCAGGCCTCCAGCTGGAGTCACATGGCTTTGGGCAGCCAATCAGGTAAGGTATCATAGTAATAGGAGTTCCGCAGGGTCTTAAACTCCTATCACTATGATTGTGATAGAGCCCGAAACACCCAACCAAACACCCAAAACACGAATAAAAAATATAAAATAATTGCACTACATTCATTTCAATTAAAGTTATTAATGTCTTTTAAAAAAAAAATCTCGATTTTTTAAAAAAGTTTTTTAAAATAAACTTGTGGGGAGGGTTTTTAATGATAAAATGTTTTAATAACTTTATTTTTATATGTTTGTGTTTTTTTTTTAAAAAACACTTGCGCCTGTAATAAGTAGGCTATCCGTCCGGTTTTTCAGACGCAAGATTTCTGAGGACATTTGTAAGCGTAAATATTGGAAATTTCCACTTACAGGTGTCCTCGCTCCCGATCTGGCTACGATCGGTCAAGCCAGAAACTTGACAGATCGGAAATGCCGGTTTCGAGCGCATGCGCATTGCGCGCTGGACACCGGCACTTCCCGGGTCCGTAGGAACCCAGGGAGGCCAGCATTTCAGGGCCACTGTAAAACAAGGGAGGCACTAAAATCGGAATTATTTCCCACTGACCTGGGACACCTCATCGACGTTTCTTCTCAACTGTTCCATATCCTTCTGGTACTGCACTGTAAGATCGTCCATCGCCTTATCATGGTTGCACACCTCTTCCTTCAGGACCCCCTTCAGGGCCGTCAGTTCCCGTTCCCTCTGCCTCAGGATGTCCTCCACGGTCTGTTTTGCGGTGGCAATCATGTCCAGTTCCTCTTTTGTCCGCACCAGCTCCTGTCAAAAGGAATCATAAGAACATAAGAACTAGGAACAGGAGTAGGCCATCTAGCCCCTCCAGCCTGCTCCGACATTCAAAAAGATCATGGCTGATCTGGCCGTGGACTCAGCTCCACTTACCCGCCCGCTCCCCGTAACCCTTAATTCCCTTATTGGTTAAAAATCTTTGACTTGAATACATTCAATGAGCTAGCCTCAACTGCTTCCTTGGGCAGAGAATTCCACAGATTCACAACCCTCTGGGAGAAGAAATTCCTTCTCAACTCGGTTTTAAATTGGCTCCTCCGTATTTTGAGGCTGTGCCCCCTAGTTCTCGTCTCCCCGACCAGTGGAAACAACCTCTCTGCCTCGATCTTGTTTATCCCTTTCATTATTTTAAATGTTTCTATAAGATCACCCCTCATCCTTCTGAACTCCAACGCGTAAAGACCCAGTCTACTCAATCTATCATCATAAGGTAACCCTCTCATCTCCGGAATCAGCCTAGTGAATCGAAACTGTACCCCCTCCAAAGATACTTTATCCTTCCTAAAGGTGACCAAAACTGCACGCAGTACTCCAGGTGCGGCCTCACCAATACCCTGTACAGTTGCAGCAGGACCTCCCTGCTTTTGTACTCCATCCCTCTCGCAATGAAGGCCAACATTCCATTCGCCTTCCTGATTACCTGCTGCACCTGCAAACTAACTTTTTGGGATTCATGCATAAGGAGTAAATGTTTGGTGTTTCCCCCAGATCGGGGGGGCACGGTTTAATGTTTTTTGTTTACTCCCAAAAAGAGTTTCATGCACAAGGACCCCCCCAGGTTCCTCTGCACTGCAGCCTGTTGGAATTTCTCCCCATTCAAATAATATTCCCTTTTACTGTTTTTTTTCCCCCCGCAAGGTGGATGACCTCACACTTTCCGACATTGTATTCCATCTGCCAAACCTTAGCCAATTCGCTTAACCTATCTAAATCTCTTTGCAGCCTCTCAGTGTCCTCTACACAACCCGCTTTCCCACTAATCTTTGTGTCATCTGCAAATTTTGTTACACTACACTCTGTCCCCTCTTCCAGGTGACCGTGACCGAACCGTACAGCACGGACTGAGCCCATTCGGCCGATCGTGCCTGTGCCGGCCCTCTGAAAGAGCTCTCCAATTAGTTCGCATAACACTCCTGTGAAGCACCTTGGGATGTTTCACTACATAAACACAGTTGGAATAAATATTCTTATGGTGTGAATAACTGAGAAAGAGGGGAAAATTTGGTGAGGGAGCATAACAAATGTACTTGCGTCTTTAGCAAATACACACCCTCCCTGCCCTATCCCCGTAGCCCTGCAATTGTTCTCTTTCCAAGTATTTATCCAATTCTTCTTTGGAAAGGGACAATTAAATCTGCTCCCACGGCCCTTTCAGGTAGCACGTTCCCGATCACAACTCGTTACCTCCGATTCCCAGTTATTTACACCTTTAAAAAAAAAAATGTACTCTGCCTCCCGTGGTCGACTTAGTATTTGCCAAAGATGCAAGTGCATTAGGTACTTATGTTCCCTCACCAAATGTTCTCAGTTATTCGCACGCTAAGGAGATTTCTTTCAACAACAACCTGTATTTATATAGCGTCTTTAACGTAGTGAAACGTCCCCAGGCGCTTCACAGGAGTGTCATGAGATAACAAATTTGACAAGTAGAGATTAGGACAGGTGACCAAAAGCTTGGTCAAAGAGGTTGATTTTAAGGAGGACAGAGAGGTAGAGAGGTTTAGGCAGGGATTTCCGGAGCTTGGGGCCGAGGGAACAGAAGGCACGGCCACCAATGCTTGAGCGATTATAATCAGAGGCAATTCAGAGAAGGTTCACTCGGCTGATTCCGGGGATGAGGGGGTTGACTTATGAGGAAAGGTTGAGTAGGTTGGGCCTCTACTCATTGGAATTCAGAAGAATGAGAGGTGATCTTATCAAACCGTATAAAATTATGAGGGGGCTTGACAGGGTGGATGGAGAGGATGTTTCCACTGATGGGGGAGACTAGAACTAGAGGGCATGATCTTAGAATAAGGGGCCGCCCATTTAAAACTGAGATAAGGAGGAATTTCTTCTCTCAGAAGGTTGTAAATCTGTGGAATTCTCTGCCTCAGGAAGCTGTGGAAGCCGGGACATTGAATAAATTTAAGACAGGAGATATGGGAATAAGGGGTTATGGGGAGCAGGCAGGGAAGTGGAGCTGAGTCCATGATCGGATCAGCCATGATCGTATTAAATGGCAAAGCAGGCTCGAGGGGCCGTATGGCCTACTCCTGCTCCTATTTCTTATGTTCTTAATCAGGGATGCTCAAGAGAGCAGAATTAGAGGAGCAGAGACATCTCGGGGGTTGTGGGGCTGGAGGAGGTTACAGAGATAGGGAGGGGAACGAGGACCATGGAGGGATTTGAACACTAGGATGAGAATTGTGAAATCGAGGTGTTGGCAGACCGGGAGCCAATGTAGGTCAGCGAGCACAGGGGGTGATGGGTGAGCGGCACTCAGTGCGTTAGGACACGGGGACAGCCGAGTTTTGGATCACCTCTAATTTACGTAGAGCAGAATGTGGGAGGCTGGCCAGGAGTGCGTTGGAATAGTTGAGTTTAGAGGCAACAAATGCATGTATCAGGGCTTCAGCAGCAGAAGAGCTGAGGAAAGGGCGGAGCCTTCCTGTTCCTCCCCTACGGATGCATTTGTAACTGTTGCTGAAGCCTTTGTTGGTGGAAGCACTACTACCCAGGTGAGAAACCTGGGAGCGGCAGAAGGCAGGGACGGTCGTTTTTACGAGTGATGAGACGGGACATTTTAGCCGAGTAGGCGCTCGAAGGTAAAGCCACGTACTGATAACGTTTCCCTGTCCCCGCTGTCTTCTGCAGATTTTTGGATGTTTCGCAGCTCTCTCTGCATCGCCGCCATCTCGCCTTGCAGGTCCCTCATTTCTGCCTCCACTGTTTCTTTCTCCAACTTCACAGTCATCAGGCTAGGGGAAAGATAAAGAAAGACTTGCATTTTATCCAACGCCTTTCTCGGCTCCAGGATATCCCGAAGCACTTTACAGCCAGTTGTAAGAAATCGTGAATTGGAAGAATTAACTCGAGACCAAAAAGTCTCCTCAGACTGGTGTTAGAATTGAAGATTCACTCCACGGTACAATAGCTAAAGCCACTTCAACATAAATTATTGATGACAAGCATCTGAAGGCCAAGAATGGCCTGTCCGACTCCAAACTTGGGAGGATAAGGACAGGCGAGATGGGCCTTTAGAAAGTAGAAACAGGAAAGACCCGTGGAGAGGAGGGTTTCACCCAAGAGTTGAGACAAAGAACTCGACATATCACAGGTTAAATGATCCTGTCCATCATCTTACCCCAGGCCCACCCCTAAAAAGACAATGAGAGATATATCTAAAGAGCTTTTCAGAGCAGACGGCGCAGGGAAGAGATATTCGTGCCACCAGCCCTCTGTCCGATTGGGACTAACACCAGCTCCTTGACACGGTCGTTATGTCTATCCTGATTGTGTGTGTGTGTTTGACGATATTTGAACGACCGCTCCTTAATAAAATGCCTTATGACTCAGAAGACGCTTCTGGGTAATGTGTGTGAGACCTGTGATCCAAATCTTACACAATGAATTACTTTTGAAGTGTGGTCACTGTTGTAATATAGGAAACGTGGCAGTCAATTTACACCCAGCAAGCTCCTACAAACAATAATGTGATAATGAACCAGATCATCTGTTTATTCATGTTGATTGAGGAATAAATATTGGCCCCAGGACACTGGCAATAACTCCCCTGCTCTTCATCGAACTAGTGGCTGTGGGATCTTTTACATTCAACTGAGGGGGCAGATCGGGCTTCAGTTGAACATCTCATCTGAAAGACGGCACCTCCGACAGTGCGGCGCGCTCCCTCAACACCGCCCCTCCCTCAGCACCGCCCCTCCGACAGCACCGCCCCTCCGACAGCACAGTACGGCGCTCCCTTGGTACCACTCCTCCGACAGCGCAGTACGGCACTTCCTCTGCACCGCCCTCTCCGACAGCACAGTACGGCGCTCCCTCAATACTGCCCCTCCGACAGCACAGTACGGCGCTCCCTCAACACCGCCCCTCCGACATCGCACCCTCAGCACCGCCCCTCCGACAGCGCAGTGCGGCGCTCCCTCAGCACCGCCCCTCCGACAGCGCAGTGCGGCGCTCCCTCAGCACCGCCCCTCCGACAGCGCAGTGCGGCGCTCCCTCAGCACCGCCCCCTCCGACAGCACAGTACGGCGCTCCCTCAGTACTGCACTGGGAGTGTCAGCCTGGATTATGGGCTCAAGTCTCTGGAGTGGGGCTCGAACCCACGACCTTCTGCCTGAGCGGTGAGAGTGCTGCCCAGATCCAGGGCTGACAATATGCTGATTGTGGGGTTTTCCCCCCCGCAAGAGGGAAGAGAACAAAAGAGGGATTCAAACATACACACGCTCCTGACGACATAGGCAACATGACCTTACTCTTGGAGGTTATTCTGGAGTTCCTTTTTATTCTTCTGGTACAGCGAGTGCAGCTGGTTCCTCTCCTCCACGCTCTCCTTCAGCTGAATCTGCAGGTCCTGCATTTCAATGCTGCTTTGATCTTTCCTTACCGCCAGCTTCTGACGATTCTGTAGAGAATCCGGAGGGGTGGAAGGTGAAGAAAGAGAAAAGCGAGGGGATTTGAGTATAGGAGCAGGGAGGTCTTACTGCAGTCGTACAGGGCCTTGGTGAGGCCTCACCTGGAATACTGTGTTCAGTTTTGGTCTCCTAATCTGAGGAAGGACATTCTTGCTATTGAGGGAGTACAGCGAAGGTTCACCAGACTGATTCCCGGGATGGCAGGACTGACATATGAAGAAAGACTGGATCGACTGGGCTTATATTCACTGGAATTTAGAAGAATAAGAGGGGATCTCATAGAAACATATAAAATTCTGACGGGACTGGACGGGTTAGATGCAGGAAGAATGTTCCCGATGTTGGGGAAGTCCAGAACCAGGGGTCACAGTCTAAGGATAAGGGGTAAGCCATGTAGGACCGAGATGAGGAGAAACTTCTTCACTCAGAGAATTGTGAACCTGTGGAATTTTCTACCACAGAAAGTTGTTGAGGCCAGTTCGTTAGATATATTCAAAAGGGAGTTAGATGTGGCCCTTACGGCTAAAGGGATTAAGGATATGAAGAGAAAGCAGGAGTGGGGTACTGAAGTTGCATGATCAGCCATGATCATATTGAATGCAGGCTCGAAGGGCTGAATGGTCTGCTACTGCACCTGTTTTCTATGTTTCTATGTTAATGGGATAGAGTTAAGGATGAAAGTTATGCTAAACCTGTATAAAAACACTACTTTGGCCCCAGCTGACGTAGTGTGTCCAATTCTGGGCACCACACTTTAGGAAGGACCTGAAGGCTTTGGAGGGGGTGCGGAAGAGATTGATTCAAATGGTTCCAGGGACGAGGGATGACAGGGAAGAAGCTGGGGCTGTTCTTCCTGGAGCAGAGAAAGCCGAGACACGATTTGAAAGAGGTGTTTAAAGTCATGAAGGGTTTCCATAGAGTAAATGAAGAGAAAGTGTATTCAATGGCGGAAGGGTAGAGAACCTGAGGGCACAGACTTGGGGCAATCGGCAAAAGAACCAGAGGCCTCACAAGGAAAAAGTTGCTTTACGCAACGAGTGGTTAGGATCTGGAATGCACTGGGTGGTGGATACAGATTCAATAGCAGCCTTCAAAGGGGAATTGAATAAACACTTGGAGAAAAAATTGCAGGGATACGGGGAAAGAGCGGGGGAGTGGGACTGACTGAGATGCTCTTCGAAAGAGCCGACGTAAACTCGATGGGCCGAAAGGCCTCCTTCTGAGCTGTACTATTCTATGATTAACAAAATCGCAGGACTAAATACTGATAGACTGATGGCATATTTGAAGGTTGAACTCCAGCAGAGCAATGCTGAAGCAGTGCCCCATGGATTCAGTGTCACACCGATTCTGTGGGAGGGCCCCGGGAGAGGGAGAGGGGGAGGGGGCCCGCACTGAGTGCAACCCCAACAACTACTCGAGATCCACAAAAAAGCTGGAGTCCTGTATGCCGATTAGAGAGGTGTGGAGCCCCTTTTCTTTCACGTTACAGTGCAGTGGGAGCAGTGAGTAGTTCTGCTGCGGCCTGCACACTGCCAATAGAAAGTGGCCATAATCTGTAATATTGCGGCTGGAAGCCATTTAGCCCTACTGCCTCGGAATTGAAAGGCCCATTTATGTTGTTTTGCCGGGGGGGGGGGGGGGTGAAGAGGTCTGATCGTTCCACAGAATGGGTAAATGCCTGTCTATTTGCTTTGAAGTCATTATCCATGACCGTTTTCAGCCACTAATTTTTAAATATATGTATCTCTATCCTTTAGGTTCAGCCGTGGGTAGCACTTTCATCTGAGTCAAAAGGTTGTGTGTTTGAAGTCACACTCCAGAGACTTGAGCACGTAATCCATGCTGACATTCCAGTGCAGCGCTGAGCGAGCGCCGCACTGCCGGAGGGGCCATCTTTCGGATGAGACGTTTAACCTCGGCCCCGTCTACTCTCTCGTGTGGATATTAAAGATCCCACGGTCACAATTGGAAGAGCCACGATTTATCCCTCAGCCAAAATTGCCTGTGAAGCACTTTGGGGCGTCCGGAGGTGTTGAAAGGCGCTGTAGAAATGCAAGTATTTTTTTTTAAACTGTGCAACTGATGTGTTCCCATGCCTCTTCCATTGCCATTCTGTAGGTGGCCACTAGGTGCTGCAGGAGAGCAGTGCGGACCTGCTCACGTCCGTAGCTGCTCTCGTATAGTTCCAATGTTGCAGGGTTCGCGGCAACAGCGGAATATAACGGTAAAGAGGGCGGGACTGCAAGATAAAAGCAGCTTCCGGTTATACCTGCTTTGTTGTGCAGCCGCTTTCAAAAAGGAATTGTTCTCGGGACATGGGCTGTGCCGGCAAGGATGCATTCATTGCTGGGAGGGTGAGTGAGTTCCGCTTAATATTCTGTGAAGTGGCCCGGCAAGCCAATCATTTAGAGTGGGACTGGGGTCAGGTGGAGTCAAGGTGGCTGGTTCCCTTCTCTAAAGCACATTAGTGAATCAATTGGGTTTTTTAAATGACAATCATCTTCTAGTTGTCAGCCGCAAATGACTGGATTTATCAAATTCAGTCCCGGGGCGGGGTTGTGGGGCTGGAGGAGATTAGAGATAGGGAGGGGCGAGAGATCTGTAAACAAGGATGAGAATTTTGAAATCGAGGCGTTGCTTAACTGGGAGCCAATGTAGGTCAGCGAGCACAGGGGGTGATGGGTGAGCGGGACTCGATGCGAGTTAGGACCCGGGGGCAGCGAGCACAGGGGGTGATGGGTGAGCGGGACTTGGTGCGAGTGAGGACACGGGGGCAGCGAGCACAGGGGGTGATGGGTGAGCGGGACTTGGTGCGAGTTAGGACACGGGGACAGCGAGCACAGGGGGTGATGGGTGAGCGGGACTTGGTGCGAGTTAGGACACGGGGGCAGCGAGCGCAGGGGGTGATGGGTGAGCGGGACTTGGTGCGAGTTAGGACACGGGGGCAGCGAGCACAGGGGGTGATGGGTGAGTGGGACCCGGTGCGAGTTCGGACACAGGGGCAGCGAGCACAGGGGGTGAGGGATGAGCGGGACACGGGGCAGCGAGCACAGGGGGTGATGGGTGAGCGGGACTAGGTGCGAGTTAGGATACGGGGACAGCGAGCACAGGGGGTGATGGGTGAGTGGAACTCGGTGCAAGTTAGGACACGGGGTCAGCGAGCACAGGGGGTGATGGGTAAGTGGGACTCGATGCGAGTTAGGACCCGTGGGCAGCGAGCACAGGGGGTGATGGGTGAGCGGGACTTGGTGCGAGTGAGGACACGGGGGCAGCGAGCACAGGGGGTGATGGGTGAGTGGGACCCGGTGTGAGTTCGGACACGGGGTCAGCGAGCGCAGGGGGTGATGGGTGAGCGGGACACGGGGCAGCGAGCACAGGGGGTGATGGGTGAGCGGGACTAGGTGCGAGTTAGGATACGGGGACAGCGAGCACAGGGGGTGATGGGTGAGTGGGACTCGGTGCGAGTTAGGACACGGGGTCAGCGAGCACAGGGATTGATGGGTAAGTGGGACTCGGTGCGAGTTAGGACACGGGGCAGCGAGCACAGGGGGTGATGAGTGAGCGGGACTAGGTGTGAGTTAGAACATAAGAAATAGGAGCAGAAGTAGGCCACTTGGTCCTATTCAATAAGATCATGGCTGATCTGATCATGGATTCAGCTCCACTTCCCCGCCCGCTCCCCATAACCCTTTATTTCCTTTAGGACACAGGGCAGCTGAGTTTTGGATGACCTCCAGTTTACGTAAGGTAGAACATGGGAGGCCAGCCAGGAGTGCGTTGGGAGTAGTTAAGTCTAGAGGTAACAAAGACACGGATGAGGGTTTCAGCAAGGGTGGAGACGGGCGATGTCACGGAGGTGGCAATAGGCGGTTTTAGTTATGCTGCGGATATGTGGTCGGAAGCTCATTTCAGGATCAAATATGACACCGAGGTTGTGAACAGTCTGGTTCAGCCTCAGACAGAAGTTGTGGAGAGGGAGGGAGAGAGTCAAACCACACGGCAGTGTGCTCCTGCCAAAAAAAGTACAGTGACAAGTGGAGAGTATTTACCATTAATTCTTCGTCCAGTTTATGCTGGAGTTCTGCCACCTTCTTCTCCAAGTCGTTCTTCTGGGCAGAGGACGTCTGGGGATCAGCTGATAACTCAGCATACTGAACAAATGAAAATTAACTATTAGCTTGGATAATAATCGATTAAAACTCAGGTGAAGAGACGAGGCCCATATTGCAGGATATCAAAGCTGAGGTTAATAAAGAAGCATTGTATTTATACATCGTGAATAAACGCCGGCCTTACCAGCGACGCCGGACATTAACAATCACCTCAGAACTCCCTCGGCGCTGTGCCGAAGTTGTGACCTAAGCTTGTTGTTTTTAGGCGGTCCCTCGTATCGAGGATGACTTGCTTCCACACCAAAAAGGTGCGAGTTCACAGGTGTTTCAATGAAGGACCTGACATCCCAGGTCCCGAACTACGTACTGAAAGGTGTAAGATGCCTGTGCGAGGATTTTTTTTTTTTTTTTTTTTTTAAATGTGTGGGGGTCGAGGTTATCGACGTGCCGGATCATGGTCGAACTCACAACCTTCTACCAACTGAGCCAAGATGACAATTAAGTTGTGGCAATTTCAGAACTGTCAATGCGAAAGAAAACTCCTAATTATAACTTATCAAAGGAGAGCGCGCCCACGCGAGAGCGACAGAGTGCGTGCGATCACAAACCTATTCAAATATATGGGACCGATAAAGGTAAAATGCATAAAAAGATAGCATTTTGTTTTTTAAATTGAAAGCAAGTGAATTTTACTCCAAACAGGGGACAATGAGAAAGAGCATTCATGCTTTAGAGGCTGTGCAATGAAGGTTCACTAGATTGATCCCTGGGTTGAGAGGGTTGTCCGATGAGGATAGATTGAGTAGATTGGGCCTCTACTCTCTGGAGTTTAAAAGAGAGTAAATCTCATTGAAACATACAAGATTCTGAGGGGGATTGACAGGGTAGATGCAGGGAGGATGTTTCCCCCCGGGCTGGGGAGTCTAGAACCAGGGGTCACACAGTCTCAGGATAAGGGCTCGGCCATTGAGGACTGACATGAGGAGGAATTTCTTCACTCAGAGGGTGGTGAATCTTTGGAATTCTCTACCCCAGATGTTGAATCGTTGAGTATATTCAAGGCTGAGATCAATAGATTTTTGGACTCGGGGAACCGAGGGATATGGGGATCGGGCGGGAAGGTGAAGTTGAGGTCGAAGATCAGCCATGATCTTATTGAATGGCGGAGCAGGCTCTAGGGGCTGTATGGCCGACTCCTGCTCCTATTTCTTATGTTCTTATGTAACAGCTGAAAATGAATGGGTATGTGGATTTAAACTTTATACGCAGCACAGCAGGCTTCAATATGGCCCACAAAACACTTGAACACTCCTAGATTAACTACAATTCAGAATTTTAAAAGGCAAGACTAAATGGACACTGTCCCTTACTTTGGTGCCTTGGAATTTGTCAAACACATGGTTGGCTTTCTTCCTCAAGAAGCCTTCGCTTTCGACACTCCTGTAATTAAACGTCACAAACAGCGTTAGGGAAAACAATTCGACTGGCAATCCAAGGCCAGATCTCAGGAGATCGGGGGAGCGCCCTCCAGCAAGAGATTTTTAAATTCGCAGGCAGGGAAGGGGAGCACGGAACGATTGTTCAATGTTACCGAACGCGATCCTAACCCCCAGCCTGTGCTAAAATCCCAGCTAGGGCATCGGTTGGGAGAGTACAATTGGCCCCAGTGACCCAGAGTTAGAGAAGGGGGGGAAATAACAAAACAGTCAGCCCAAAATGCCTTTCCCGATTGATAGAGAAGTCCTGCTACAACTGTATAGGGTATTGGTGAGGCCACACCTGGGGTACTGCGTGCAGTTTTGGTCTCCGTATTTAATGAAGGATATACTTGCATTGGAGGCTGTTCAGCCATGATCTTATTGAATGGTGGTGCAGGCTCGAAGGGCAGAATGGCCTACTCCTGCACCTATTTTCCATGTTTTTATGTTTACTATGTCCATTGCGGAGATGAGGGCGTTGACTTATGAAGATAGGTTGGGCCTAAATTGGTATTCAGAAGAATGAGGGGTAATCTTATTGAAACATAAAAGATAATGAAGGGGCTTGACAAGATGGATGCAGAGAGAATATTTCCACTCATAGGGGAAACTAAAACTAGGGGCATCGTCTCAGAATAAGTGGCCGTCCATTTAAAACTGAGATGAGGAGGAATTTCTTCTCTCAGAGGGTTGTAAATCTGTGGAATTCTCTGCCCTGTGGAGGCTGGGTCATTGAATATATTTAAGGTGGAGAGCGACAGATTTTTGAGTGATAAGGGAGTGAAGGGTTATGGGGAGCGGGCGGGGAAGTGGAGCTGAGTCCATGATCAGATCAGCCATGAACGTATTAAATGGCGGAGCAGGCTCAAGGGGCCAAATGGCCTACTTCTGCTCCTATTTCTTATGTTCTTGTATCGAGTGACCCCCTCGATTGGAAGGAACAAGTGTGTGGATGTCAGGAAAGGACAGGACAGGCTTGGTTGTGATGCCCTCCACTCTCGAATAGCTCTGCCCGACTTGGGAGTAAAACTGGCGTGGCGGGTTTGGTCACCCTCCACGGAACGTCAGGCGGTTCCTCGAACCAGCGGCCAATCCGGGGTGCCCGTTTAACACCCGGGTCGGCGAGCTGAAAGCCGACCGCCAGTCTTTAGGGGCATGCACCAAGAGTAGGCGCTCGGGCAAGGGTGGGAGAGGCGCGAGTGCCTGGAATTAATGGAGCGGCAGATATAATCAGAGTGTTTAAATGACATAGAATGTCCAGCCCAGAAACAGGCCATTGGGCCCAACCGCTCCGTGCCGGTGTTTATGCTCCACACCAACCCCCTCCCACCCCTCTTCATCTCACCCAGTCAACGTAAGATAGCAACATAAAAAGTTACAGCGCAGAAGGAGGCCATTTCGGCCCATCGTGTCCGCGCCGGCCGACAAAGAGCCGCACGGCCCTCGGTCAGCAGCCCTGAAGGTTACATATAAACCTACGAACAATGGTAGAAAGGTAAAGAGCACCCGGGCCAACCAGTCCGCCCCACACAACTGCGACACCCCTTGCACCGAAACATTCTACACTCCACCCCAACTCAACCGGAGCCACGCGATCTCCTGGGAAGACGCAAAAACCAAGGCCAATTGGGGGGGGGGGGGGGGGGGGCGAAATCTGGGAAAATTCCTCTTCGACACATCCAGGCGATCGAAACTAGTCCAGGAGCCCTCTATTCTCGTTCTCCCTCATGTGTTTATCCAGCTTCCCCTTAAATGCATCTGTGCTATTCGTCTCAACCCCTCCCTGTGGCAGCGAGTTCCACATTCTCACCGCTCTCTGGGAATTCAGGAGAAACATCTTTACCCAATTTGACTTCTTGCTGACTATCTTAGATCAATGGCCTCCAGTTTTGCTCTTCCCCCACAAGTGGAAACACTCTCTTTTGTGTCTACTCTTATCAAAACCTTTCAGAATTTCACACAGACCTCTACTCGGTCACCCCTGAGCCTTCACTTTTCAAGAGGGGGAAAAAAAAAGATCCCCAGCCTGTTCGTCCTTTCCCGATGGGTTTAGCCTCGTAGCCCACTCACCCTTCCTTGAGTATTTTGAAGATTAACTGCTTTGTAAGCTCCTCGTTGGCAGGCGAGAGTTCTTGCTGGTCCTTCAGAAGGTCAGGAGTGGATTTTAGCTGCCAACACAATTCAACACAAACAGGTACTTAAGGTAATGTGAACTGTGCGGAATCACTCACGTGGGACATTTACTCAAATTGAAACCATAAAACTCTGGAAAAGTAGTGGACAGCACAAATCGATGAATATAACGACAGAGAAAAAAAGTGCTGTAGAAATCACCCGTTTATTAACCACCTCTGTGAGTAACACGGGCCCCTCAAACTGTTGAAATAATGTAAGTATTTATACACATTATCTGATCGGAGAGCTCAAAGTGCTTTTCAGCTCTGCTCAGGTGCAGTACATCAACAAGTCTACATCAAGCAGGTCAAGTTTAATTCAGGTTACATTAGCTTAGCGGTTATGTTACGAGTAATCCACAGGCCTGCCAAATGATCCACAGACAAGTTCAAATCTCACCACGGCAGCTGGGGAATTTAAATTCAATTACTTAAATTCATAAAAATCTGGAAATGGAAAAAGCTAGCATCAGTAATGGTAACCATGCAACTATCCGATCGTCATAAAAACCCATCTGGTTGAATGATGCCCTTCAGGGAAGAAAGTCTGCCGCCCTTACCTGGACTGGCTGATGTGACGCCAGACTCCACCATCATCATAGGCAGTCCCTCGGAATCGAGGAAGACTTGCTTCCACTCTAAAAGTGAGTCCTTAGGTGGCTGAACAGTCCAATACGAGAACCACAGTCCCTGTCACAGGTGGGACAGACAGTGGTTGAGGGAAGGGGAGGGGAGGGTGGGACTGGTTTGCCGCACGCTCCTTCCGCTGCCTGCGCTTGGTTTCTGCACGCTCTCGGCGACGAGACACGAGGTGCTCAGCGCCCTCCCAAATGCACTTCCTCCACTTCGGGCGGAATGGTCTTTGGCCAGGGACTCCCAGGTGTCGGTGGCGATGCTGCATTTTTATCAGAGTGTCTTTGAGGGTGTCCCTGTAACGTTTCCTCTGCCCACCTGGGAGCTCGTTTGCCGTGAAGGAGTTCAGAGTAGAGCGCTCGCTTTGGGAGTCTCGTGTCGGGGCCATGCGAACTATGTGGCCTGCCCAGCGGAGCTGGTCGAGTGTAGTCAGTGCTTCGATGCTGGGGATGTTGGCCTGGTCGAGGATGCTAACGTTGCATAGCAATGTGGTTGACTCTTAACTGCCCTCAAATGGCCAAGCGAGCCACTCAGGTATATTCAAGACAGCTCATCACCACCTTCTCCACGGCAATTAGGGATGGGCAATAAATGCCGGCCTTGCCAGTGACGCCCACATCCAGAGAATAAATGTAAAAGACATCCCCCTTTTACCATAGGCAAGGGGTTAGTGTTGTCACTAGTACCAATACACGAGGGAAAATTATATTTAAACTAACACTTAATATTGCATGCTCTGCTTCTTGTGCAATATTCCTGATTCACCCCAAACAGCTCCCCAGCCACTAGTGACAGACCTGCTACCACTAGAATTAGGAGTAGGCCACTCAGCCTCGGGCCTGCTCCGCCATTCGATAAGATCAAGGCACTGCGGCGCTCCCTCAGTACCGCCCCTCCGACAGCGCGGCGCTCCCTCAAGTACCGCCCCTCCGACAGCGCGGCGCTCCCTCAGTACCGCCTCTCCGACAGCGCGGCGCTCCCTCAGTACCGCCCCTCCGACAGCGCGGCGCTCCCTCAGTACCGCCCCTCCGACAGCGCGGCGCTCCCTCAGTACCGCCCCTCCGACAGCGCGGCGCTCCCTCAGTACCGCCCCTCCGACAGCGCGGCGCTCCCTCAGTACTGCTCCTCCGACAGTGTGGTGCTCTCTCAGTGCGGCCCTCCCTCAGTACTGCCCCTCCGACAGTGCGGCCCTCCCTCAGTACTGCCCCTCCGACAGTGCGGCGCTCCCTCAGTACCGTCCCTCCCTCAGTACTGCCCCTCCGACAGTGCGGCGCTCCCTCAGTACCGCCCCTCCGACAGCGCGGCGCTCCCTCAGTACCGCCCCTCCGACAGCGCGGCGCTCCCTCAGTACCGGCCCTCCGACAGCGCGGCGCTCCCTCAGTACCGCCCCTCCGACAGCGCGGCGCTCCCTCAGTACCGCCCCTCCGACAGCGCGGCGCTCCCTCAGTACCGCCCCTCCGACAGCGCGGCGCTCCCTCAGTACCGCCCCTCCGACAGCGCGGCGCTCCCTCAGTACCGCCCCTCCGACAGCGCGGCGCTCCCTCAGTACCGCCCCTCCGACAGCGCGGCGCTCCCTCAGTACCGCCCCTCCCTCAGTACTGCCCCTCCGACAGTGCGGCCCTCCCTCAGTACTGCCCCTCCCACAGCGCGGTGCTCCCTCAGTACTGCTCCTCCGACAGTGTGGTGCTCTCTCAGTACCTCCCCTCCGACAGTGCGGCCCTCCCTCAGTACTGCCCCTCCGACAGCGCGGCCCTCCTTTGTTGATGTAATGTAAAGGGAGTGCTGCGATGGTAATGCGCCCGGAGGGTGCGGGAGTGTCCGACTGACTGACGACTTTTATTTTAGTCTTGAACTTTTACTTCTGTGAAATTCGGAATCACGTGTTTGTTTTCTCAGTACAAATTCCATTTTCTTTTGTGTCTCCCGTCTAGCGACACTGCAAATACTTGTAGGCAGAGTGGGAAGCAGGCAATATAGTGATGAGTAATGTGCCTGGCCTCAGTGATGACTCACCATCTAGGACAGGATTGGATTGAGTCAGTCAGTCAAGATCTAAACCCGGTGTGACTCAACATCTCGAGGTGAAAGTTGCTGACCAACTGTGGTTTTATCACAAGTCCACGGCATGAACAGCCTGGCTGGAAAAGGATAATGTGGCAGGTGGGTAACCTTGTCCAGGGAGAGCGGAGAATGTTTTCAGGGGTAAATGACTGGTTTCTGAGGGCTAAAAGAATTGCTTCTAATGGCGATGGCAGCCTGTGCTGAGGTACAGCTTCGGATTGGGCCATAAAAGAGAGGTGGGCCTACAGCACCATGGCCCCCCGACCTGCGAGGGAACACCTCCGCAGGTCGGGCCATAAGAGAGCTGGACCGGCGTACCACCACAACTTCCAGCGGCAGTTGCTACAAGTGTGCGTCGATTTCGGGGTGGGCGAACGAGTGACGTCATCAGGACCCAGGTCGCCTTTTGGAGCGTGGGCAGGAGTATCGGCGGGGGCCTGGTACAGCAGAGGAGTGGGAAAGTTGTGTCGAGTGATCGAAGCGATCGTGGCTGAGATTCGGTGGATGATCGTGGCGGAGGTGCGGTGGGAGATGGTGGCGGAGATTTGGCGAGCGTTTTGTGGCAGAGGAGCGGTGAGAGATCGTGGCGGAGGTGCGGCAAATGAGGGTACGAGGCACAGAAGAACCCAGGGGCAGCACCGGCCCAGCCCACACTGCGATATGTGCGCGCACTAGGTCCGTGCAGCAGAGCAGGTCTCCAGTCGTCCTGGTTAACCCTTGCCACTGGACCAAGACCTCGCTATGTCAAGCCCGTGTGGTGGCTGGTGTGCAACGGTCACCCCACGGTAAAAAAATCCACGCACAGGCATCTTCCACCCCTTCGATTGGAGTTCAGGACTGGAACATCTGCTCCTTCATTGAAACATCTGTGAACTCGTCCCTTTTTGTATGGAAGCAAGTCATTCCCGTTCGAGGGACTGCCTATATGATGATTCCCTCAGCACTGCCCCTCCGACAGTGCGGCGCTCCCTCTGCACTGCCCCTCAGACAGTGCGGCGCTCCCTCAGCACTGCCGCTCAGACAGTGCAGCGCTCCCTCAGCACTGCCCCTCCGACAGTGCGGCGCTCCCTCAGTACTGCGGCGCTCCCTCAGCACCGCCCCTCCGACAGTGCGGCGCTCCCTCAGTCCAGGAGTAAGGAGTGCCAGCCTGAAATTTTGTGCTCGAGTCTTTGGAGCGAGACTTGAACCCACAACCTTCTGACTCAAGGGGTGAGTGGCGCTGCCCACTGAGCCGCAGCTGACACACACATGAAAACGAGCGAGGTGTCAGAGGACCATCAGAGCCAGTGGAACCACAACGCAGCAAGAGTCAGTGACATTCTTTTTTTGCTTTGAAATTTTAGTTTGCTCCTGACCTTAACTAATATGGAACAAGATACCAAACAGTAATCCTGCGAGATTTCAATTATGACTTCAACCTCGAATGGTTGGCGAGCATGTAATGGATAGGCATCAATATCCCTGGGAACATCCACCTTCACAACTACAGAACACTCGACGGATAATCCTTGTAACTAAATCTTGTGCTTCTGTGATTTCAGCAGACAGCAGTGAAAAATTCAGTGGAAAGAAAGGGCAAACAATCCCGTCCTCCAAAAATAAATATTCACGGCCAATCGCAGGCCAAACGGGTTTTATCGCAGGTAAATAAATAGTCATTAATTGACCAATTTCACTCGGCCTGTTTGATTGGCGCCCCATTCCACCACTTTAACATTCACTCCCTCCACCAACGGCCGGTACATTTCCAAGTCAGGCTGGTGTTTGCGCGACTCGAGGGGAACTTGCAGGTGATGGTGTTACCATGCGCCCGCTGCCCTTGTCCTTGTCCTTCTAGGCTGTAGAAGGGTCGTGGGTTTGGGAGGTGCTGCTGAAGAAGCCTTGGCGAGTTGCTGCAGTGTATCTTGTAGGTGGTGCACACTGCAGCCAGAGTGGTAGACGGAGTGAATGTTTAAAGTGTTATTCCCCACCCCTCGTTCCCCTGGGGACAAGGGCGGCCTCCACTTGTGGCACTCACATCAGGGTGTGTGCGTGTGCATCACAGATATAGATCCGTGCCCCATCACTGCACTGTCGGAGGGGGCGGTGCCGAGGGAGCGGCGCACTGTCGGAGGGGGCGGCGCCGTTGAAAGTGCCAACTTTCAGATGAAACGTCAAACCGAAGTCTCGTCTGCTCTCTCAGGTGGATGTAAAAGATCCCATGGTACTATTTCAAAGAAGAGCAGGAGAGTTCTCCCCGGTGTCCTGGGGCTAATATTTATCCCTCAACCAACATCACTAAAACAGATGATTTGGTCATTATCGCATTGCTGTTTAAGGGAGCTTGCTGTGCGCAAATTGGCTGCTGCTTTTGCTACGTTACAATAGTGAGTACGCTTTCTTTAAATCACAGAATTTATTGAAATCAGTAGCAATTGTGTCTGTCCCTGGGTGCAGAGTCTGGTAGCATATGGTTCAAAGCACTTAGATTTAGAAGTAAACTATTTATACCTCTTGTAAATGGGGTTCAATTTCCCCCCCCGGTAACACGATCTCACTCTATTCCCAAACCTCAATCTGGCTACCAGTAATGTATGCTTGGACAGTGAAGTGGACCAGAGTCCATGATCGGATCAGCCACGATCGTATTAATATAGAAACATAGAAAATAGGTGCAGGAGCAGGCCATTCGGCCCTTCGAGCCTGCACCACCATTCAATAAGATCATGGCTGATCATGCAACTTTAGTACCCCATTCCTGCTTTCTCTCCATACCCCTTGATCCCTTTAGCCGTAAGGGCCATATCTAACTCCCTTTTGAATATATCTAACGAACTGGCCTCAACAACTTTCTGTGGTAGAGAATTCCACAGGTTCACAATTCTCTTCAGTGAAGAAGTTTCTCCTCATCTCAGTCCTAAATGGCTTACCCCTTATCCTTGGACTGTGTCCCCTGGTTCTGGACTTCCCCAACATCGGGAACATTCTTCCTGCATCTAACCTGTCCAATCCCGTCAGAATTTTATATATTTCTATGAGATCCCCTCTCATCCTTCTAAATTCCAGTGAATACAAGCCTAGTCAATCCAGTCTCTCCTCATATGTCAGTCTTGCCATCTGGTGAACCTTCGCTGCACTCCCTCAATAGCAAGAATGTCCTTCCTCAGATTAGGAGACCAAAACTGAACACAATATTCCAGGTGTGGTCTCACCAAGGCCCTGTACAACTGCAGCAAGACCTCCCTGTTCCTACACTCAAATCCTCTCGCTATGAAGGCCAACATGCCATTTGCTTTCTTAACCGCCTGCTGTACCTGCATGCCAACTTTCAATGACTGATGTACCGTGACACCCAGGTCTCGTTGCACCTCCCTTTTTACTAAATGGCAGAGCAGGCTCGAGGGGCCATATGGCCGACTCCTGCTCCTATTTCTTATGTTTTTATGTTCTATCTTACCTGGATGGCCCGTTCGGTGAAGACTGCAGCCTTCTGACTCCGCTCCACTACGGGCTCCAGTTCCGTTTGGCCCTGGCCCCACTTCCTGGGGAGGTTGACGGCATTCAAAGTGGGAAAGCGGCCCAGTTCCTTGGCCGGTTTGCTCTGAAACTCCGCGGCGTATCCGTTGTCGGCAGCGCGTGACGGAGGCGCAAAGTGGGCCGGAGCGAAAGACTCCCTCGCCGCCATCACTGACGGCTTGGCTTCGGGAACACGACCGGACCGGACGTCCATCCCGACGTCCAACGTGTCGCTGGAGCGGAAGGGTTTCTGGTCGCCGGCCGCCTCGAGCATCTCGTCGGGCACGAGTTGCCTCTTCCGTTCCTGCCCGTCGTCGGCCCGATACGGCACCCTGTTGTTGAGGCTCTGCGACCGCCTCCGGTCGTCGGCCGAAATCCGGTTGCGCTGCGCTGTGCGGCCTCTCTGTTGCCCGCCCTGGCCGTCAAATCTGCTGATGAGGGTGTCCACGGAGCAGAGGGGCTTAGTGTCGATAGCGGCGGCCGCATCGTTGGACTGCAGCGAAATGTCAGTGATGGAGGACGCTTTGGCAAGTGGTTTGGACGTGCTTGTGGAATTAGACAGAAGGGCGTTGGACCGAGGTTTGTCCGGGTGCTTGTACCCAGAGTGGCTTTTCCCCTTGGCGCTGCTGACTGATCGTTCGCTGCTGGTGGAAGTTGCGGGGCTTGGGGCTCGCTGGTCCTCGGGCAAATAGCTCTGGCCCGGTCCTCTGGGAAAAGGCGCCTGTTCGAAGCCGAGCAGCGACCCCTGAGAGCGGGACTTCCTCAGCTGCTCCTCGTGGTACTCGGGCCTCCGGCGAGGCAGCGAGGAGCGGCCCTCGTCGCTCCCGTAGGGGCCCCCGCTCTCTACGGTCCGCACCCGCCCTTTCGGGTCGGAGATCTTCACGTAATGCCTGGAGCCCGCCTCCTCGTCGGAGGTGCTGTACTGGGAGTCGCTGTGGGCGTGCTGGGGGGAGGGGGAGCCGTCGCCGTAAGGGTTCTCGGGTACGTGGAACTCAGCGGGTCTGGCGACAGGCGCTCTGGGCGGCCGCCCGCCTCCGCCCTCCTCCTCCTCGGGGACGCTGCCCTGAGCGTATTGTGTCCTGGCTGGGGCGCCGGGGACTGCGGGCGCCCCGTCGCTGTTGTTCAATACCACAAATGGCTGGCCGGAGATTCCCTGTACCCGCACCACAACTCCGTATGACCCTGACTTGGACGTGTTCTTCTTGGGCTTCTTCGACTTGTGGGTGCCCTGGATGTCATTTATGAATCGGATCTGGACCCCGTAGTCTACGGGGGCCTGCTTGTCCACTGCGTTTCTCTCGGCATGCTCCTCCATTTATATTCAGGCTCGCGGCTGCTCCTGAAACAGAACAAGGCAGTTAATAGCGTGGTTAACGCAACAAGGAATACAGACATGTCCAATCGACACCATCCGGGATAAAGCAGCCCCGGTTGATCGGCACCCCACCCACCACCTTCAAACACTCACTCCCTCCACCATCAGCGCACCGTGGCTGCAGTGTGTACGGTCTACAAGATGCACTGCAGCAACTCGCCAAGGCTTCTTCGGCAGCACCTCCCAAACCCGCGACCTCCACAGCCTAGAAGGACAAGGGCAGCAGGAGCATGGGAACACCACCACCTCAACGTTCCCCTCCGAATCACACACACCATCCCGACTTGGAAATATATCGGCTGTTCCTTCATCATCACCGAGTCACTTCCTGGAACTCTCTCCCTAACAGCACTGTGGGAGCACCTTCACCACACGGACTGCAGCGGTTCAAGGCGGCGGCTCACCACCACCACTTCTAGAGGCAATTAGGGATGGGCAATAAATGCCGGCCTTGCCGGCGATGCCCACATCCCAGGAATGAATTGAAAAAAAAAAAACAAAGCACAGAATTGCAAACATTTCTAGCTACTTCCATTACAGTTGCTAATATACCTCCCTGGAACACTTTCAAGTCTTCCAATATTTCAAAAGGTAAGTTATTCTTTGATAAAGACAATGCTGCCATTCCTCTCAGAATACAAGTACTTCCTGAGAATGTTTGATTGAAGGGAGCATTGACTGAATGATGTAGACTATGACACCATTCAGACTATCATCTTGTTCTTCGGCAGTTCCGCGGAGGTCGAGGATGACGTGCTTCCACACTAAAATGAGTTCCAAGGTGATTGATTAGACCAATGCAGGCCAGGTCCCGAACTTCATTTTAAAAGGGTGGAAGATGCCCGTGCGTGAATTCTTTTAATGTGGGGTGGCCGTTGCACACCAGCCGCCACACGGGCTCGACAGAGCACGGTCTTGGTCCAATGCCGAGGGCATCCGAGACGATTGGAAACCAGGCTCTGCTGCCTGGGCCACGCACGCACGTACACACACTCCTACTGACCCCCTCCCTCCCTCCCTCAAATCCTGCCCTATCCTAACCGCCGTAGTTTCCGCCAGGGATCACTGGACATCGATCGAACGCGGACCTCTCGAAGCAGTACAGGGAACTCTAGGCAGGATCTTTAGATCTGTACAGTGAGCTTACACAAAGTTCTTGACGTGTACTCATATCGAAATTGCAGCTTCAACTGGCAGGTAGAGTGTGAAAATAGAGCCAGTTAAACTTTGTTCAGTACCCTGCCAATTAATCATTAACTTGCTTTGAAACGCAAGAATTGCACGTCACTTATTTCGGAACCTTTGCACCGTTGGTGCTGGGCAGAACATCTCTACCATCGCTCGCTGCCAACAGTCTGGTGGTCAAAGCGAGCACTCTACTCGGAACTCCAACACGGTAGGCGAGCCCCAGGTGGACAGAGGAAACGTTTCAAGCCTCATTAATGAATGCAACATCCCCACCGACACCTGGGAGTCCCTGGCCAAAGACCAGTCCGCCCTCAGTGGAGGAAGTGCATCCGGGAGGGCGCTGAGCACCTCGAGTCTCATCGCCGAGAGCGTGCAGAAACCAAGCGCAGGCAGCGGAAGGAGCGTGCGGTAAACCAGACTCCCCACCCACCCTTTCCTTCAACCACTCTCTGTCCCGCCTGTGATAGAGATTGTAATTCCCGTATTGGACTTTTAGTCAACTGAGAACTCTAAAAGTGAGTGGAAGCTTTTAGAGAGGACTGCCTATGATGATGATAGTTTGTGGGGAAGCAACTCGAACCTGCCATTTGGGAGAGAGTGACTGAGCACTTGGACAACCCCGGAGCTGATCGGGGAGAGCCACCGTGAATATGGGAGTGTCTGTGGGTGTTATCTTATGGACTTCCAGAAGGCATGCAATGAGGCTCCACACAAAGATTAGCAAAGAATGAGTGGGCAAAACTATGGCAAATGGAAATCAATGTGGGCAAATACAGGGTCATCCTCTTTGGACCCAAGAAAGACAAGAACTCTTCTCTTCTCTTCAACTGTATAGTCCATCCCTCAACCCCCTCCTCCCCCATTTCCCCTACTTGGAGGTTATGCTTGAACTGTATAAAACACCAGTTAGGCCACAGCTGGAGTACTGCGTGCAGTTCTGGTCACCACATTACGGGACAGATGTGATTGCACTAGAGAGGGTACAGAGGAGATTTATGAGGATGCTACCAGGACTGGAGAATTTTAGCGATGAGGAAAGATTGGATAGGTTGGGAATGTTTTCTTTGGAACAGGAGGCTGAGGGGAGATTTTATTGATGTATATAAAATTATGATCGGTCTGAATAGAGTGAATAGGACGGACCCATTTCCCTGAGCAGAGGGGCCAACAACCAGGGGGAAGAGATTTAAAGTAATTGGGGGGAGCTTTAGAGGGGATTCAAGAGGAATTTATGGGGATCTGGAACTCACTGCCTGAAAGGGTGGTAGAGGCAGAAACCCTCACCACATTTAAAAAGTACTTGGATGTGCACTTGAAGTGCCGTAACCTGCAGGGCTACGGATCGAGAGCTGGAAAGTGGGATTAGGCTGGGTGGCTTTGTCGGCTGGCACGGACACGATGGGCTAAAATGGCCTCCTTCCACGCTGTAACTTTTTAATGATTCTCTGATGATACTGCTCAGCATTGACTTTTTTTGCTATAAGAGGCCTTCCTGCTCGAGCACTTTAGCAACAAAGCGTGTGCTACTTTTTTAAAAATTAGGTTATCACCTCGAATCAGTCTCCACTTCTGAAAGCACCAACTCCCTTAATAACAGAGGCTTCCAGCGGGGTCAATCACCCTCCAATTCCTTTCCCAAATGGCTGGAGATTGGATCACAACCATCATTTTACGAGGAATTGTGCGGAAAGTCGAGGGTGAGAAACAAGGAAACTGATCAATGCACACATTTGTACACATCATCGGCAGTCGCTTGAAATCGAGGAAGACTTGCTTCCACTCTAAAAATGAGTCCTTAGGTGGCTGAACAGTCCAATACAAGAACCACAGTCCCTGTAACAGGTGGGACAGACAGTGGTTGAGGGAAAGGGAGGGTGGGACTGGTTTGCCGCACACTCCTTCCGCTGCCTGCGCTTGGTTTCTGCATGCTCTCAGCAACGAGACTCGAGGTGTTCAGCGCCCTCCCGGATTACTTCCTCCACTTAGAGCGGTCTTTGGCCAGGGACTCCCAAGTATCAGTGGGGATGTTGCACTTTATCAGGGAGGCTTTGAGGGTGTCCCTTGTAACGTTTCCTCTGCCTACTTTGGGCTCGCTTGCCGTGTAGGAGTTCCGAGTAGGGCGCTTGCTTTGGGAGTCTCGTGTCGGGCATGCGAACAATATGGCCCGCCCAGCGGAGCTGGTCGAGTGTGGTCAGTGCTTCGATGCTGGGGATGTTGGCCTGGTTGAGGACGCTAACGTTGGTGCATCCGTCCTCCCAGGGGATTTGCAGGATCTTACGGAGACATCGTCGGTGGTATCTCTCTGGCGATTTGTGGTGTCTGCTGTATTTGTACACGAGACACAAGGCGCCACTCACACTCGCACACTGCAATAGCGATCACGACTTCGAAAACTGGAGAGCTCTTAAGCTTATTGTTCCTCTAGTTGACGGTGCCGAGGGGGAAACTAAATCAGAGCAGACGTGGAAATCAGATCTGGGATTCTCTGGTCGATATGGCTCACGGACGCACTGCGTTACCAACTGAGCCATCGGGGTGCTCACAGCACACCCTTACATAACATAAGAAACAGGAGCAGGAGTAGGCTATTCGGCCCCTCGAGCCTGCTCTGCCATTCAATAAGATCATGGCTGATCTGATCATGGACTCAGCTCCACTTCCCTGCCTGCTCCCCATAACCCCTTATCGTTTAAGACAGTGTCTATTTTTCTGTCTTAAATATATTCAATGTCCCAGCTTCCACAGCTCTCTGAGGCAGCGAATTCCACAGATTTACAACCCTCTGAGAAATTCCATATCAGTTTTAAATGGGCGGCCCCTTATTCTAAGATCATGCCCTCTAGTTCTAGTCTCCCCCATCAGTGGAAACATCCTCTCTGCATCCACCTTGTCGAGCCCCCTCATAATCTTATACGTTTCGATAAGATCACCTCTCATTCTTCTGAATTCCAATGAGTAGAGGCCCAACTACTCAACCTTTCCTCATAAGTCAACCCCCTTATCCCCGGAATCAACCGAGTGAACCTTCTCTGAACTGCCTCCAAAGCAAGTATATCCTTTCGTAAATATGGAAACCAAAACTGCACGCAGTACTCCAGGTGTAACCTCACCAATACCCTGTATAACTGTAGCAAGACTTCCCTGCTTTTATACTCCATCCCCTTCGCAATAAAGGCCAAGATTCCATGGGCCTTCCTGATCACTTGCTGTACCTTCATTCATTCACACGTGGCATTTCGCTTTGGAGCGACCATCGGTTTTGCATCAGTAAAGGACGACTTTCACTGCCGGTTCATTGGGAACAATGCAACAGCTGGCAGTATTTCATCGAATCGGGGAAAAACCAGGCCACTTATAACTGTCTGAATTCTCAAGCCAATAAAGCTTATGAAGTTGGTGGTCCGGATTAAGCACCACAAGGTAGCATGGATTTGTGAAAGGGAAATCATGCTTGACAAATCTTCTGGAATTTTTTGAGGATGTTTCCAGTAGAGTGGACAAGGGAGAACCAGTTGATGTGGTATATTTGGACTTTCAGAAGGCTTTCGACAAGGTCCCACACAAGAGATTAATGTGCAAAGTTAAAGCACATGGGATTGGGGGTAGTGTGCTGACATGGTTGTCAGACAGGAAGCAAAGAGTAGGAGTAAATGGGGACTTTTCAGAATGGCAGGCAGTGACTAGTGGGGTACCGCAAGGTTCTGTGCTGGGGCCCCAGCTGTTTACACTGTACATTAATGATTTAGACGAGGGGATTAAATGTAGTATCTCCAAATTTGCGGATGACACTAAGTTGGGTGGCAATGTGAGCTGCGAGGAGGATGCTATGAGGCTGCAGAGCGACTTGGATAGGTTAGGTGAGTGGGCAAATGCATGGCAGATGAAGTATAATGTGGATAAATGTGAGGTTATCCACTTTGGTGGTAAAAACAGAGAGACAGACTATTATCTGAATGGTGACAGATTAGGAAAAGGGGAGGTGCAAAGAGACCTGGGTGTCATGGTACATCAGTCATTGAAGGTTGGCATGCAGGTACAGCAGACGGTTAAGAAAGCAAATGGCATGTTGGCCTTCGTAGCGAGGGGATTTGAGTACAGGGGCAGGGAGGTGTTGCTACAATTGTACAGGGCCTTGGTGAGGCCACACCTGGAGTATTGTGTACAGTTTTGGTCTCCTAACCTGAGGAAGGACATTCTTGCTATTGAGGGAGTGCAGCGAAGGTTCACCAGACTGATTCCCGGGATGGCGGGACTGACCTATCAAGAAAGACTGGATCAACTGGGCTTGTATTCACTGGAGTTCAGAAGAATGAGAGGGGACCTCATAGAAACGTTTAAAATTCTGACGGGGTTAGACAGGTTAGATGCAGGAAGAATGTTCCCAATGTTGGGGAAGTCCAGAACCAGGGGTCACAGTCTAAGGATAAGGGGGAAGCCATTTAGGACCGAGATGAGGAGGAATTTCTTCACCCAGAGTGGTGAACCTGTGGAATTCTCTACCACAGAAAGTTGTTGAGGCCAATTCACTAAATATATTCAAAAAGGAGTTAGATGAAGTCCTTACTACTAGGGGAATCAAGGGGTATGGTGAGAAAGCAGGAATGGGGTACTGAAGTTGCATGTTCAGCCATGAACTCATTGAATGGCGGTGCAGGCTCGAAGGGCCGAATGGCCTACTCCTGCACCTATTTTCTATGTTTCTATGTTTTTAAGGTAAATTCAGCACATCCAAGCAAGAGGCTTCCCTTCCTTCAAGTGGCCGCCCAAGGTGATGCATCAAAGATTGCATCAAAAATTTAAACCCACCTCGAGCTCAACAGTGACGCTTTCAGAAGCTTTAAACTACGACTGTGAGAATTAAAAAAAAATTAAATTGTTTGTTTAACCGAGAGCGACAGACAGATTTCGTCCTCCGTCGCAACTCCGTCCCCGTGATATTCATTAAGATATACCATTTCTCTGGATGCTCAAGAACAGAAAGGACATGGGGACAGTGGAAGAGGCCTTTCAAGAGTTAAATTCTGTTGAAAACTTACTGCAGAGATGGCAGGAAACCCAGACTTCCACCGCAGTCTCGAGTTATATGCACTGATAATGGCTTTCGCTGTTTTAAGCAATGCCAATACAATCTTGATCGGTCTCCCCAATTACCCTGCTGGGAGATGGTCTCTCGGTTTTTGAGCTCTTTGGGTGGGAAGCACTGGAAGGCATTAGGGAGTCTGCACGGAACAGTGTCGGTTCAAATTACTCCAACCCCACGCATCCCGCTTTTCAAAAGTATTCACATCCTGAAGCCTCCCGACACCAGGAAATAAAAGCTGGGTCCAAATGTTTGCCGCACCAGTAATGATCATCTCCTCATCCCCAGGCTGGTCAAGGGCATCAACACCTGCTCAAGTAAATGGAGTCACTCTGGGGCTGTTCCCCATTGGCTGTAAAGCATTTTGGTGCGTCCAGAGGCCATGAAAGGCTCGACATAAATTTAAGTTCTTTCCATTTCTTTCACTGGATATTTAGTACTGTGAAAGGTTAGGTACTTTAAAAATAAAGACTTGCATTTATATAGCGCCTATTACGACCACAGGACGTCCCAAAGCACTTTACAGCCAATGAAGTACTTTTGGAGTGTGGTCACCGTTGTAATGTGGGAAACGCGGCAGCCAATTTGCACACAGCAAGCTCCCACAAACAGCAGTGTGATAATGACCAGATAATCTGTTTGTGATGTTGATTGAGGGATAAATATTGGCCCCAGGACACCGGGGAGAACTCCTCCTGCTCTTCTTCCAATAGTGGCCGTGGGATCTTTTACATCCACCCGTGAGGGCAGACGGGGCCTTGGTTTAATGTTGCATCGGAAAGACGGCCCCTCCGACAGTGCGGCGCTCCCTCAGCACCGCCCCTCCGACAGTGCGGCGCTCCCTCAGTACCGCCCCTCCGACAGTGCGGCGCTCCCTCAGCACCGCCCCTCCGACAGTGCGGCACTCCCTCAGCACTACACTGGGAGTGTCAGCCTAGGTTTTTGTGCTCAAGTCTCGTGGGACTCGAACCCACAACCATCTGACTCAGGTGAGAGTGCGAGCCACTGAGTCACGACTGAAAGTGCTGGGGAGGAAGGTTGCAAGTCGTGAGAAGCCATTTGTAGGGAGTTGAGCAGAATCATAAAAGGAGGTCAGACTGAATGAGGAGTGGGTGAGGTCAACAATATGAAGGAGCAGAGTGGGAGGACGGACAGAGCCATGGGGAACCCAAGTCCTGAGTTACACGCAGTGGAAAGAATCATGGCGATCATCCATCAACAGGAGATAATGGTTAATGGCCTCAGAACAGAAGAAACAAGATAGCCATGAACATACCATCTTTAACAGACCAATTTGGTCATATGTGGGCAGTGTATTCCGCAGATGATTCATCCATCATGTTCCACAGACCAATCGATCAACTATCCTCATCCTTGTCATCTTCAATCCCCATTCTACAAAAAGGAGTTAATCACCACAGCATGAACTAGTTTTGTTGGTGAGTTTATTTCACATCACTACGCAAATTGGCTGCCGCGTTTCCGACAATACAACAGTGACTACACTCCAAAAGTCATCATCATCATAGACCATCCCTCGGAATCGAGGAAGACTTGCTTCCACTCCTGAAGTGGGTTCTTTGGTGGCTGAACAGTCCAATACGAGAGCCACAGTCTCTGTCACAGGTGGGACAGATAGTCGTTGAGGGAAGGGGAGGGTGGGACTGGTTTGCCGCACGCTCCTTCCGCTGCCTGTGCTTGGTTTCTGCATGCTCTCGGCGACGAGACTCAAGGTGCTCAGCGCTCTCCCGGATGCTCTTCCTCCACTTAGGGCGGACTGGTCTTTGGCCAGGGACTCCCAGGTGTCGGTGGGGATGTTGCACTTTATCAGGGAGGCTTTGAGGGTGTCCCTGTAACGTTTCCCCTGCCCACCTTTGGCTCGTTTGCCGTGTAGGAGTTCCGAGTAGGGCGCTTGCTTTGGGAGTCTCGTGTCGGGCATGCGGACAATGTGGCCTGCACAGAGGAGCTGATCGAGTGTGGTCAGTGCTTCGATGGGGTGAGGATTGTACTCCAAAAGTACTTAATTGGCAGTAAAGTTCTTTGAGACGTCCGGTGGTCATGAAAGGTGCTATATAAATGCAAGTCTGTCTTTCTTCTTTTCCACAGACCTCTCGATCAACTATCCCCATCCTTGTGCTCTCCAACCCCCATTCTTACACACCATTTTACACGAAGGAGTTAATCCCCACAAAACAAACTGCCTTTGTTGGCGAGTTTATTCTACATGACTACTACTGCAATCCTGGCAGCAGGGGGGGAAAATAGCAAAATATTTCCAAGTTGTGTACTGTGTTGTTCCTGTTACTTAGTATACTGCCGTCAGTACACCATGGTGGTGGGAAATAAACGTTACTTAGTATAGCAGCAGCAGCTGAAATCCTCAGCTAATAACCAGGGGGCTTAGATCTAAAGTAATTGGTCGAAGGATCAGAGGAGAGTTGAGGAGAAATTTTTTCACCCAGAGGGTGGTGGGGATCTGGGGCGGAACTCACTGCCTGAAAGGCAGGTCCAGGCAGAAACCTTCGCCGCCTTTATAAAGTCCTTGGACGTGCACTTGAGAGCCGTAACCTACAGGGCTACAGACCGAGAGCTGGAAATTAGGCCGGGATGGCTCTGTGTCGAATGGCACAGACAGGATGGGCCGAATGGCCTATTTCTGTGCCATACATTGCTCTGATTTTATGAATATTGTCGTTGTGCTTGGGGGGGTTGATGAATTTTGCACACCCTTCCTCCTTCGGCAATCACGTGTCAGCTGTGGTTCAGTGGGTAGCATTCCCGCCTCCGAGTCAGAAGGTTGTGGGTTCGAGTCCCCACTCCAGGAACTTGAGCACAAAATCCAGCCCGACACTCCAGCACGGTGCTGAGGGAGCGCCGCGCCGGAGGGGCGGTACTGAGGGAGCGCCGCGCCGTCGGAGGGGCAGTACTGAGGGAGCGCCGCGCCGTCGGAGGTACCATTCTTTCGGATGTTAAACCGAGGCACCGTCTCTCGTTTCAGGTGGACATAAAAGATCCCACGACACTATTTAGAAGAGCAGGGGGAGTTCTCCCCGGTGTCCTGGGGCCAATATTTATCCCTCAATCATCATCACTAAAACAGATGATCTGGCTCATTATCACATTGATGTGTGGGAGCTTGCTGTGCGCAAACTGAGCTGCCGCATTTCCCACATTACAACAGTGATCACACTCCAAAAGTACTTCATTGGCTGTAAAGTGCTTTGAGACGTCTGGTGGTCGAGAAAGACGCTATATAAATGCAAGTCTTTTTTACAAGTCCAAAGTGGTTCCATCCATCTCGAAACAAATCACTGCCTGTAATTTAAATGCTTCCCTTCATGGACAAAACAGAAAGCCCTGCTGTCATTTTCATTTAGACTGACAGGGTTATGGTATTAAAATGCAGAACTAAGAACTAATTCTAGTAAGAAAAATCAGAAAGACCTTTTGTCCTTCACAGTACAATACACTTAACTTGCAATGTCTAAAACAGTAAAAAAAAAAAAGAGCTCGACAATTTATGAAAATAAAAGCCAGTAAATCAGACCACTATAAGTCCCACCTCATCCCTTCAATTCTCTGGGGTGACAAAGGGGAAATACACATTATTATAAATATCTGATGCAAATCTCCTGCTACATCAACTATAAATCAAAAAAAATCACTGCTCATATTTGATGCAAAATTTAACAATTGTAATCCTCAATATAAATCTTGGAGATTATTCAGTTGGAAGATCAAACCTGCAAGAGACAAAGAAACATATGACACCAGTGCTTTTCACTGATTTCCCCCGCCCCCCCGTCCAATCTTTGCCCCTTGGCCCAGTGGGTTAGTACAATCACCTCTGAGCAGGAAGGTTGAGTTCCACTTCAGTGTCTTGAGCACAAAAATCTAGGCGCAGTGCTGAGGGAGCGGCGCACTGTCGGAGGGGCAGTGCTGAGGGAGCGGCGCACTGTCGGAGGGGCAGTGCTGAGGGAGCGGCGCACTGTCGGAGGGGCAGTGCTGAGGGAGCGGCGCACTGTCGGAGGGGCAGTGCTGAGGGAGCGGCGCACTGTCGGAGGGGCAGTGCTGAGGGAGCGGCGCACTGTCGGAGGGGCAGTGCTGAGGGAGCGGCGCACTGTCGGAGGGGCAGTGCTGAGGGAGCGGCGCACTGTCGGAGGGGCAGTGCTGAGGGAGCGCCACACTGTCGGAGGGGCCGTCTTTCGGATGAGACGTTAAACCGAGGCCCCGTCTGCCCTCTCAGGTGGACGTCAAAGATTCCATGGCACTATTTTGAAGATAATCCTGGCCAATATTTATCCCTCAATCAACATAACAAAATTGGATTATCTGGTCATTATCACATTGCTGTGTGGGAGCTTGCGGTGTGCAAATTGGCTGCCGCATTTCCCACATTACAACAGTGACCACACTCCAATGGCTGTAACGGGGAGTCGGGAGATCGCTGAGGCAGGCCTATAAAAGGCCCAACGCGGCGGCAGCTCGGGGAGTCGGAGAGGCGTGCTTGTGCAGCTGCAGCAGGGAGGCAAAAAAGTAGAAAGAAATCGAAAGGTGACGTCACAGCCAAGGGGGTAAGTGATTGGCAAGCAGTTTTTCTTTTTCTTTTCTATTTCAGTAAGTAATATTTAGCGTTGTTGTTGCCAAATTAAGTTAATCTAGGGGTCAAGTCATGGCAGGACAGCTCGGACACGTGTTATGTTCCTCCTGTACCATGTGGGAAATCAGGGACGCCTCCGGTGTGCCTGCCTCCTGCTCCTGACGGACTGCGTTGCGGAACTGGAGCTGCGGGTGGATTCACTCTGGAGCATGCACGACGCTGAGAATGATGTGAATAGCACATTTAGTGAGTTGGTCTTACCGCAGGTAAAAGGTCCACAGCCAGATAGGGAATGGATGACCAACAGGAAGAGCAGTGCAAGGAAGGTAGTGCAGGGATCCCCTGCGGTCACCCCCCCTGCAAAACAGATACACCGCTTTGGGTACTGTTGAGGGGATGACTCATCAGGGGAGAGCAGCAGCAGCCAGGTTCATGGCACCGTGGCTGGCTCTGCTGCACAGGAGGGCAGGAAAAAGAGTGGGAGAGCAATAGTGATAGGAGATTCGATTGTAAGGGGAATAGATAGGAGTTTCTGCGGCCGCAACCGAGACTCCAGGATGGTATGTTGCCTCCCTGGTGCAAGGGTCAAGGATGTCTCGGAGCGGGTGCAGGACATTCTGAAAAGGGAGGGTGAACAGCCAGTTGTTGTGGTGCATGTAGGTACCAACGATATAGGTAAAAAATGGGATGAGGTCCTACGGAACGAATTTAGGGAGCTAGGAGTTAAATTAAAAAGTCGGACCTCAAAAGTAGTAATCTCAGGATTGCTACCAGTGCCACGTGCGAGTCAGAGTAGGAATCGCAGGATAGCTCAGATGAATACATGGCTTGAGCAGTGGTGCAGAAGGGAGGGATTCAAATTCCTGGGACATTGGAACCGGTTCTGGGGGAGGTGGGACCAGTACAAACCGGACGTTCTGCACCTGGGCAGGGTCAGAACCATTGTCCTATGGGGAGTGTTTGCTAGTGCTGTTTGGGAGGAGTTAAACTAATATGGCAGGGGGATGGGAACCGATGCAGGGAGACAGAGGGGAATAAAATGGAGACAGAACCAAAAGATAGAAAGGAGAATAATAAGTGGAGGGCCGAGAAACCCAAGGCAAAAAACAAAAAGGGCCACTTTACAGCAGAATTCTAAAGGGTCAAAGTGTGTTAAAAAGACAAGCCTGAAGGCTCTGTGTCTCAATGCGAGGAGTATTCGGAATAACGTCGACAAATTAACTGTGCAGATAGCAGTTAACGGGTATGATATGATTGGCATCACGAAGACATGGCTCCAGGAAGACCAAGGCTGGGAACTCAACATCCAGGGGTATTCAGCATTTAGGAAGGATAGACAGAAAGGAAAAGGAGGCGGGGTGAAGTTGCTGGTTAAAGAGGAAATTCATGCAATTGTAAGGAAGGACATTAGCTTGGATGATGTGGAATCGGTATGGGTGGAGCTACGGAATACCAAAGGGCAGAAAACACTAGTGGGAGTTGTGTACAGGCCACCAAATAGTAGTAGAGAGATTGGGGACAGCATCAAACAAGAAATAAGGGATGTGTGCAATAAAAAGGTACAGCAGTAATCATGGGGGACTTTACATATTGATTGGGCTAACCTAACTGGTAGCAATGCGGTGGAGGAAGATTTCCTGGAGTGTATTAGGGATGGTTTTCTAGATCAATATGTCGAGGAACCAACCAGTGAGCTGGCCATCCTAGACTGGGTGATGTGTAATGAGAAGGGACTAATTAGCAATCTTGTTGTGCGAGGCCCCTTGGGGAAGAGTGACCATAATATGGTAGAATTCTTTATTAAGAAGGAGAGTGACAAAGTTAATTCAGAAACTAGGCTCCTAAACTTAAAGAAAGGAAACTTTGATGGTATGAGGCGTGAATTGGCTAGATTAGACTGGCAAATGATACTTAATGGGCTGACGGTGGATAGGCAATGGCAAACCTTTAAAGATCATATGGACGAACTTCAACAATTGTACATCCCTGTCTGGAGTAAAAATAAAACGGGGAAGGTGGCTCAACCGTGGCTAACAAGGGAAATTAAGGATAGTGTTAAATCCAAGGAAGAGGCATACAAATTAGCCAGAAAAAGTAGCAAGCCGGAGGATTGGGAGAAATTTAGATTCCAGCAGAGGAGGACAAAGGGATTAATTAAGAGGGGAAAAATAGAGTACGAGAGGAAGCTTGCCGGGAACATAAAAAATGACTGCAAAAGCTTCTATAGATATGTGAAGGGAAAAAGATTAGTGAAGACAAACGTCGGTCCCTTGGTGTCGGATTCGGGTGAATTTATAATGGGAAACAAAGAAATGGCAGACCAATTGAACAAGTACTTTGGTTCTGTCTTTACAAAGGAAGACACAAGTAACCTTCCGGATGTACGAGGGGTCTGAAGGTCGAGTGAGAAGGAGGAACTGAAGGATATTAGGCGGGAAATTGCGTTAGGGAAATTGACGGGATTGAAGGCCAATAAATTCCCGGGGCCTGATAGTCTGCATTCCAGAGTACTTAAGGAAGTGGCCCTAGAAATAGTGGATGCATTGGTGATCATTTTCCAACAGTCTATCAACTCTGGATCAGTTCCTATGGACTGGAGGGTTGCTAATGTAACACCACTTTTTAAAAAAGGAGGGAAAGAGAAAACGGGTAATTATAGACCAGTTAGCCTGACATCAGTAGTGGGGAAAATGTTGGAATCAATCATTAAGGATGAAATAGCAGCACATTTGGAAAGCAATGATAGGATTGGTCCAAGTCAGCATGGATTTATGAAAGGGAAATCATGCTTGACAAATCTTCTGGAATTTTTTGAGGATGTAACTAGTAGAGTGGACAAGGGAGAACCAGTAGATGTGGTGTATTTGGACTTTCAAAAGGCTTTTGACAAGGTCCCACACAAGAGATTGGTGTGCAAAATCAAAGCACATGGTACTGGGGGTAATGTACTGACGTGGATAGAGAACTGGTTGGCAGACAGGAAGCAGAGAGTCGGGATTAACGGGTCCTTTTCAGAATGGCAGGCAGTGACTAGTGGAGTGCCGCAGGGCTCGGTGTCGGGACCCCAGTTCTTCACAATATATATTAATGATTTGGATGATGGAATTGAGTGTAACATCTCCAAGTTTGCAGATGACACTAAACTAGGTGGTGGTGCGAGCTGTGAGGAGGACGCTAAGAGGCTGCAGGATGATTTGGACAGGTTAGGCAAGTGGACAAATACATGGCAGATGCAGTATAATGTGGATAAATGTGAGGTTATCTACTTTGGGGGCAAAAACACAAAGGCAGAATATTATCTGAATGGTGGCAGATTAGGAAAAGGGGAAGTGCAGAGAGACCTGGGTGTCATGATTCATCAGTCATTGAAGGTTGGCATGCAGGTACAGCAGGCGGTGAAAACGACAAAGGGTATGTTGGCCTTCATAGCTGGGGATGTGAGTATCGGAGCAGGGAAGTCTTACTGCAGTTGTACAGGGCCTTGGTGAGGCCCCACCTGGAATAGTGTGTTCAGTTTTGGTCTCCGAATCTGAGGAAGGACATTCCTGCTATTGAGGGAGTGCAGTGAAGGTTCACCAGACTGATTCCTGGGATGGCAGGACTGACATACAAGGAGAGACTGGATCGACTGGGTCTGTATTCACTGGAGTTTAGAAGGATGAGAGGGGATCTCATAGAAACACATAAAATTCTGATGGGACTGGACAGGTTAGATGCAGGAAGAATGTTCCCGATGTTGGGGAAGTCCAGAACCAGGGGACATAGTCTTAGGATAAGGGGTAAGCCATTTAGGACTGAGATGAGGAGGAACTTCTTCACTCAGAGTTGTTAACCTATGGAATTCCCTACCGCAGAGAGTTGCTGATGCCAGTTCATTGGATATATTCAAGAGGGAGTTAGATATGGCCCTTGCGGCTAACGGGATCAAGGGGTATGGAGAGAAAGCAGGAACGGGGTACTGAAGGAACAATCAGCCATGATCTTATTGAATGGTGGTGCAGGCTCGAAGGGCCGGATGGCCTACTCCTGCATCTATTTTCTATGTTTCTATAGCTCTTTGAGACTTCCGGTGGTCGTGAAAGGCGCTATATACATACAAGTCTTTCTTTTCTTTTTCCTCCGAAGGCATCGACTCTTACTGGGGTGCTGTTCCACAGCATCAGGCAGTCTACCCGTACCTCAGCCAAATGGCCATTCTACACGCAGTTCTGGAGAGCAAATGCCAGGACACACTGGCAGACATCATAGCCCTACCCGAACCACGGACCTTGCCCAGCATTCACACTCATTCACTCATCAGTTAACAGCCGTGGAATAGCAACCAGGAACAGGAACCATTGCTTATCGTCCCTTTCTGAGCCATGGGGTGAAGCCAATGGCAGCTCTGCATCTAATGCCCTTTCTATATAGCGCCTTTAACATAGCAAACCGTCCCAAGGCACTTCACAGGAGCGGTGTCAGACACAATCTGACACCGAGGCCACTCAAAGAGATATTAGGGCAGGTGACCAAAAGCTTGGTCAAAGCGGTCGGTTTTACAGAGCGTCTCAAATGAGAGAGGTGGAGAGATTTAGGGAAGGAATTCCAGAGCTTGGGGCACGGCCGCCAATGGTGGAGCAATTATAATCAGGGATGCTCAAGAGGCCAAAATTGGAGAAGCGCAGATATCTCGGGTGGATTGTGGGGTTGGAGGAGGTTACAGAGATAGGGAGGGGTGTAGGGGCTGGAGGAGGTTACAGAGATAGGGAGGGGTGTAGGGGCTGGAGGTGGTTACAGAGATAGGGAGGGGTGTAGGGGCTGGAGGAGGTTACAGAGATAGGGAGGGGTGTAGGGGCTGGAGGAGGTTACAGAGATAGGGAGTGGTGTAGGGGCTGGAGGAGGTTACAGAGATAGGGAGGGGTGTAGGGGCTGGAGGAGGTTACAGAGATAGGGAGGGGTGTAGGGGCTGGAGGAAGTTACAGAGATAGGGAGGGGTGTAGGGGCTGGAGGAGATTACAGAGATAGGGACGGGTGTAGGAGCTGGAGGAGATTACAGAGATAGGGAGGGGGCGAGGGCCATGGAGGGATTTGTAAACAAAGATGAGAATTTTGAAAATCGAGGCGTTGCTTAACCAGGAGCCAGTGTAGGTCAGCGAGCACAGGGGGTGATGGGTGAGCGGGACTCGGTGCGAGTTAGGACATGGGGCAGCGAGCACAGGGGGTAATGGGTGAGCGGGACTCGGTGCGAGTTAGGACATGGGACAGCGAGCACAGCGGGTGATGGGTGAGCGGGACTCGGTGCGAGTTAAGACATGTGGCAGCGAGCACAGGGGGTGATGGGTGAGCGGGATTCGGTGCGAGTTAGGACATGGGGCAGGAGAGTTTTGAACGAGCTGAAGTTTACGGTACACAGTACAAAGATTGAAATTGGACCCATTGGTCTTTGTGGATGAACTACCCAAATCACTGGGGAGTAAAATAGTGCCTTAATAAGTCAGACCTTGCACAGTGCCGTTTATTTTAATAAACTGAAAGCAGACGATGTATAATATTGCCGAGAGCTATACTTAGACTTGCATAGAGTTACCTGTGCTCAGTGTCACCATAACAACTTGAATAATTAATGAAAAAAAAACATTACGAGACAGATTAAAAGGAGATTGAGTAAGATTGCGACACGCAGAATAAAGTCAGTTACGACTAGTTACGGTAAACATACAAAGTAGTCTAACCACCACCCCGTGACATTCACAGCATTACCATAAGAACATAAGAATTAGGAGGAGTCGGCCATTCGGCCCCTCGAGCCTGTTCCACCATTCAATAAGATCATGGCTGACCTTCAACCTCAAATCCACTTTCTTGCCCGATCCCCATATCCCTCGATTTGGTTAATATTCAAAAATCTATTGATCTCTGTCTTGAATATACTCAATGACTGAGCCTCCACAGCTCTCTGGGGGAGAGAATTCCAAAGATTCACCACCCTCTGAGTGAAGAAATTCCTTCTCGTCTCAGTCCTAAATGGCCAACCCCTTATCCGGAGGGTGTGGACCCCCCCCTGGTTCTCGACTCCCCAGCCCGGGGGAAACATCCTCCCTGCATCTACCGTGTCATGTCCTGTAAGAATTTTGTATGTTTCAATGAGATTCTCATTCTTCTAAACGCTGGGGAATATAGGCCTAGTCTACTCAATATCTCCTCTTGATATATGCCTTGTAGATGGTGGAAAATTTTTGGGGAGTCACGAGGCGAGACACTCGCCGCAGAATACCCAGCCTCTGACCCGATTTTGTTGCCACAGTATTTATGTGGCTGGTCCAGTTAAGTTCCTGGGCAATGGTGACCCTCAGGATGTTGACGGTGGGGGATTAGACGATGGTAAATAGGGCCATGGTGAGACCACAACTGGTGTCCCGCTCACCCATCACCCTCTGTGCTCACTGACCTGTATTGGCTCCTGGTTAAGCAATGGCTTGATTTCAAAATTCTGGTTTAAAAATCCCTTCACAGCTTCACCTCTCCCTATCTCTAATCTCCTTCAGCCCCACAAGCCTCAGAACTCTGCACTCCTCTAATTTTGACCTCTTGAGCATATCCCCCCCGATATCCGTCACTCCACCATTGGATGCTGTGCCTTCAGCCATCTGAGCCCTAAACCTCTCCACTCCTTAAACCTACCTCTTTGACCAAGCTTTAGGTCACCTGTCCTAATATCTCCTCCTGCGGCTCGGTGTCACGTGGCTTTACAGCTGTGAAGCGCCTTCGGATGTTTTACAACTTTCAAGGCACCGTCTAAAATACTTCTTGTTAAAAAAAAATAACTTTTTTTTTAAAAAACACATTCCTTGCAAACTATCCATAACAATGCAAGTCACAAATGGTCATTGAAAGACATGAAGGATTTGCCTGTGGGAATAGTGCCCCAGTGGCAAGAATGGAAATGATGATTAGGAACAGGAGGACTGCCTAGACGACAGTAATCGGGTAGTACTCCCACCTGAGTCAGAAAGTTGTGGGTTCAAGGCCCACTCCAGGGACTTGAGCACAAAAAAAAATCTAGGCCGACACACAGTACGGTGCCGAGGGAGCGGCGCGCTGCCGGAGGGGCGGTCTTTCAGATTAGACGGTAATCCCAAGGCCCTGACTGCCCTCTCGGGTGGACGTAAAAGATCCCACGGGCACTATTTCGAAAAATAGAAGGGCGAGTTCTCCCTGATGTCCTGACCAATATTTATCTCTCAATCGACATAAAAATATTATCTCGGTCATTATCACAATGCTGTTTGTGGGAGCTTGCTGTGCGCAATTTGGCTGCCGTGTTTCCTACATTACAGCAGTGACTACACTCCAAAAGTACTTAAAAGACTGTAAAGCACTTTGAGACATCCGATGGTTGTGGAAGGCGCTATAGAAATCCAAGTCTTTTTCTTCAATTGGGTAAGCGGCAGCCACCAAGGTTTCAGAAGAGACAGGTTTTGTCCAAACTTGTCCCCTTCTGCAGCTTGTTTGTTTCGAAGTATTCTGGAACCTGTCCTGTAATACAAGACGTGTTAATCCCACACACATCTCCATCAACATCACAAGAGTGCTGCTTACAGTCCGACAAGACGGAGAGGCAGGTACCGCACTGTCTCACCAGATTTACACAGCTCGAGTTGGCAAATACTTTTATGGTCGTATCTCGAGTCTACTTAGCAGTTTTTCACGAGTTTCTCATAAAACAAAAATCACCATAAAACAAGGGGGGGGGGGGGGGCGGGGGGAAGCTACTTCAAAATATATTCCCATAGTAAAAAGAAAAACATAGAAACATTGAAAATAGGTGCAGGAGCAGGCCATTCGGCCCTCCGAGCCTGCACCACCATTCAATAAGATCATAGCTGATCTTGCAACCTCAGTACCCCATTCCTGCTTTCTCTCCATATCCCTTGATCCCCTTAGCTGTAAGGGCCACATCTAACTCTCTTTGAATATATCTAACTAACTGGCATCAACAACTTTCTGTGGTAGAGAATTCCACAGGTTCACAATCCTCCGAGTGAAGAAGTTTCTCCTCATCTTGGTCCCAAATGGCTTACCCCTTATCCTTAGACTGTGACCCCTGGTTCTGGACTTCTCCAAAAAATCGGGAACATTCTTCCTGCATCTAACCTGTCCAATCCCGTCAGAATTTTATATGTTTCTATGAGATCCCCTTTCATTCTTCTAAATTCCAGTGAACACTCGTTAATCTTCCACACTTGTACCTGGGCCAGCTAAACAAAGAACTTGCATGTTGACAGCACCGTTCACGACCTCAGGACATCTCACAGCCAATGAAGTACTTTTTGACATGTAGTCACTGTTGTAATGTAAGAAACTAGCAGCAGACATGGAGGTCAGAAGATCATTTAGGGGTCCTCCAAAGGCCGGGCAGGTAAAGGCATCATCCACAGTTGTACAACATAATAGAAATCAAAATACCCAAATCCGTCCTGAATAAGCTCTCAGCCAAAGCGGTAGTCGGGCACTATAAATATCCTCCGCGGCTCAGTGGGTAGCACTCCGCCTCGGAGTCAGAGGTTATGGGTTCAAGGCCTACTCCAGAGACTCAAGCACAAAAATCTAGAGCGGCGCACTGCCGGAGGGGGCGGCGCCAAGGGAGCGCCGCACTGCCGGAGGGGACGGTGCCAAGGGAGCGCCGCACTGCCGGAGGGGACGTTTCGGATGAGACCAAACTGAGGCCCTGTCTGCTCTCTCTCGGGTGGACGTAAAAGATCCCACGGCCACTATTTTGAAGAGCATGGGAGTTCTCCCTGGTGTCCTGGGGCCAATATTAATCCCTCAATCAAAAGCACTAAAAAAAGACCAGGTCATTATCACATTGCTGTTTGTGGGAACTTGCTGTGCGCAAATTGGCTGCCGCTTTTCCGATATTTCAACAATGACTACACTCCAAAAATGATTCATTGGCTGTAAAGTGCTTTGGGATGTCCTGAGTTCATGCTATATATATGCAAGTTTTCTTGCTTTGATGGCTTGTAGGGATGGAGGGAAAGTGAAGGAACCTGGCTAGGATTCCCAGCCCAGAGTACAATACCAGAGTTCACTACTGGCAAGCATAGCGATGGACACTGGATTAAAACAGGATTAGTCTCAATTGCGATACATTCCCTTCCCCCACAACCGAATAGCCTGCAGCTATAAATTAGCAAGCCTCGCAAAATTAGCAGCACTCGTCATCGATCATCATAGGCAGTCCCTCGGAATCGAGGAAGACTTGCTTCCACTCTAAAAGTGAGTTCTCAGGTGGCTGAACAGTCCAATACGGGAACCACAGTCCCCGTCACAGGTGGGACAGACAGTGGTTGAGGGAAGGGGAGGGTGGGACTGGTTTGCCGCACGCTCCTTCCGCTGCCTGTGCTTGGTTTCTGCATGCTCTCGGCGACGAGACTCGAGGTGCTCAGCGCCCTCCTGGATGCACTTCCCCCACTTGGGGTGGTCCTTTTGGCCAGGGACTCCCAGGTGTCGGTAGGGTTGTTGCACTTTATCAGGGAGGCTTTGAGGGTGTCCCTTTAACGTTTCCTCTGCCCACCTGGGGCTCGCTTGCCGTGTAGGAGTTCTGATTAGAGCGCTTGCTTTGGGAGTGGTCAAGGACGCCAACGTCGGTGCGTCTGTCCTCCTAGAGGATCTGCAGGATCTTGCAGAACAGCACTACAGGGTCTGGCGACTGCCAGGGCTTGTGCAACTGTGCCCCAGCAGCGAATTAGCACTTTGGCAGGAGAGTGGGGGACCTGCAAATAATTAGTTCACACCAAATCATAACTTTGTGATCTTACTACACTTTAAAACTCCACCCAGACGATTGCACAGTGAAAAGTTCGCACCCGTGACCGCACTACTGCCTTTCCATTTTGACGTGAGAAGTTTAAACCCTCTCACACTTGTGAACAAAAAGTTAAAATGGTAAAAGATCATTTTCCTTACCCCCTTCCAACCAGCTACGAGCGCGCCTGGGAGTCAGACTTCAGTCAGCACACTGATCCCAGACACAGCCCTGAGGAATGCAGAGCAATTCGCTATCTAACCATTCTCAAACTTCAGCTGATAACACCGTCTCCAGAACATCCCTGCCGAGCCAGTCGGACTGTACTCAAAAAAACCACAGATGCGCACATCACCCTCCCCGCCTCGAATGGGCCGACTTCCACATGAGAATTAACACAGAGTCAATAATTATAGTCTGCAACAACAAGTTGAATTCTTTGCGGAGGCACATGACTTCGCTTGCCAGTTCAAGAAAAAAGTTTGGATTTGCAAAGCATTTAACTTAGGTGGTTTTAAGAGAACTGTACAGAGGCTGCAACTGACTGCAGTAAGACAACTAACTGTAGAGAGGCACCAAGTGACAGCAGTGTTAATCTGAACTGTTAAAATCAGAAAACTCCTTAAAAAGGTTACACACTACCCTCCCAGCATTCTCCTGCCTTGCTTTGCAATAATCCTCTGCCTGTAGTAGGAATTTTATCCCCCCCCCCCACCCCCCCACTTCCACCTGGTGATGCCAACTCTCTGGTTCTACCCATGCCAGCAGTCCTCCAAGATAGCGGGCAGGTTACCTGGTTCCAGAGACCTGCCAACGGTGTCCCCAATCAGCGTACCACGAGGTGCCTGCCCTGGGTAACCTGCATACTGATTTTTCGTTTTCCAGAAGCATTCGCTGTGCATATCGTGCTTTCAAAGTGGGCCCCTGGAGATCAAAAACCAGTCATGCACAAAAGCTGCCCTGAAATGAGTTTGCTTGCACACACCACAAACTGAAGCGGTGGGGAGAGAACAGTATAAAAAGAGAGAGATACATACAGACAATCCCTCGGGGATTGGGCTATGCCAGGTAAATGATTTCTCCGTTAGAGCGATTGACATTATAAAAAGTTAAAACCCGACGCCTTCCCGAACTGAAAGGACTCCGAACGCACCTCCCCGATGCCTTCCCAGGCCGAAATTTTAAATCCCGTTACAATGATTTCCCATTGGATCCGTGTGCCGATAATCAAGAGTTGCCTGTATATACACACACACACACGGAGTAGTGTGCCCAAGGGCATCACACTCTAGGAAGAACGTGAAGGCTTTGGAGAGGGTACGGAAGAGATTTGCTAGAATGGTTCCGGAGCGAGGGATTACAGATAACGTGGAGAGACCGGAGATGCTGGTGTTGTTTTCCTCAGGCGATTTGATAAGTGGTGTTTAAAATAATGAAGGATTTAGATGTAGAGTACATAAAAAGAGAAATGGTTTCCAATGGCTGAAGGGTCAATAATGAGAGGGCTCAGATTTAAGGTGATTGACCAAAGAACCAAAGGCAGCACGAGGAAAAACATTTTTTTTTTTTTTTTTTACACAACGTAGTGGTTAGAATCCAGAATACCCTGCCTGATAGGGCGGTGGATACAGATTCAGCAGTAGTCTTCAAAAGGGGAATTGAATGAATACTTGGAAGGAAAAAAAAAAAAAAAAATCGCAGGGATGTGGGGAAAGAAACAGAAAATAGGTGCAGGAGCAGGCCATTCGGCCCTTCGAGCCTGCACCACCATTCAATATGATCATGGCAACTTCAGTACCCAACTCCTGCCTTCTCTCCATACCCCCTGATCCCTTTAGCCGTAAGGGCCACATTTAACTCCCTTTTGAATATATCCAACGAACTGACCTCAACAACTTTCTGTGGTAGAGAATTCCACAGGTTCACAATTCTGTGAGTGAAGAAGTTTCTCCTCATCTCGGTCCTAAATGGCTTACCCCTTATCCTTAGACTGTGACCCCTGGTTCTGGACTTCCCCAACATCGGAAACATTCTTCCTGCATCTAACCTGTCCAATCCTGTCAGAATGTTGTGTGTTTCAATGAGATCCCCTCTCATTCTTCTAAATTCCAGTGAATACAAGCCGAGTCGATCCAGTCTTTCTTCCTATGTCAGTCCTGGCATCTCGGGAATCAGTCTGGTGAACCTTCGCTGCACTCCCTCAATAGCAAGAATGTCCTTCCTCAGATTAGGAGACCAAAACTGAACACAATACTTAAGGTGTGGCCTCACCAAGGCAATGTACAACTGCAGTAAGATCTCCCTTTGGGGAGGGGGGGGGGGGGGAGGGGGGGAAGGGGGGAAGAGCGGGACTGACTGGTTCGCTCTTCGAAAGAGCCAGCGCAGACTCGATGGGCCGAACGGCCTCCACCTGTGCTATACCGTTCTACAATTCTATTAAGAAAAAAAGGGAGAGAGAGAAAAGAGTAGAAAGAGAAAAAGGAGAATATACAGAGAAAGGCGCATTCAACACAAGATTGGGAAAGATCTAAACACTCACGCAGTTCATCTTCTGTCACAAATCCTTTCAGCCCACTTGAGTTTTCTTTTACTGTTCTTGAGATCTGTGCTGCCTCTCAACCCAGAAAGTAAACCTGCTGTCAATTAAGACCATTACGAGTCCCGCTGGACAATCTAATCGCTGGCGAGGCATTTCCAAAATTCCGTTCTCCACTCTGTTTTTCTGCACAGCAAAGCACCCAGTGCAGGCAGGGCAGTTTCACAACTCAGCTTCCCAAAATGTTTAAACCAAAGGCTTCTGCTATTGGTGAAATACCACCTCAGGTTTTACAAGTATTACCTGAAAGGGCGGTGGAAGATGATGGTGATAATTTTCAAAAAGAGAAGTGGATGAATACTTGGAAGGGGAAAATTCACAGGGTTTTGGAAAAGAAAGACTTTGAGAAAGACATTCCACAACCACTGGACGTCCCGAAGCTCTTTACAGCCAATGAAGTACTTTTGGAGTGTAGTCACTGTTGTAATGTGGGAAACTCGGCAGCCTATTTGCGCACAGCAAGCTCCCGCACACAGCAATGTGATAATGACCCAGATCATCTGTTTTAGTGATGTTGGTTGAGGGATAAATATTGGCCCCAGTACACCGGGGAGAACTCCCCCTGCTCTTCTTCAAAATAGTGGCCCCGGGATCTTTTACATCCACCCGAGAGGGCAGACGGGGCCCTCGGTTTAACATCTCATCCGACAGTGCGGCGCTCCCTCCGCACCGCCCCTCCGACAGTGCGCCGCTCCCTCAGCACCGCCCCTCCGACAGTGCGGCGCTCCCTCAGTACTGCCCCTCCGACAGTGCGGCACTCCCTCAGTACCGCCCCTCCGACAGTGCGGCGCTCCCTCAGCACCGCCCCCCCGACAGTGCGGCGCTCCCTCAGCACCGCCCTCCCGACAGTGCGGCGCTCCCTCAGCACCGCCCCTCCGACAGTGCGGCACTCCCTCAGTACCGCCCCTCCGACAGTGCGGCGCTCCCTCAGCACCGCCCCTCCGACAGTGCGGCACTCCCTCAGCACCGCCCCTCCGACAGTGCGGCACTCCCTCAGCACCGCCCCTCCGACAGTGCGGCGCTCCCTCAGCACCGCCCCTCCGACAGTGCGGCGCTCCCTCAGCACCGCCCCTCCGACAGTGCGGCGCTCCCTCAGCACCACCCCTCCGACAGCACTGCACTGGGAGTGTCAGCCTAGATTTGTGTGCTCAATCTCTGGAATGTGACTTTCTGACTCAGAGGTGAAAGTGCGACTCACTGAGCCATGGCGGAAATTAATTGTGGCATGCCCTCAACGGCAAGCGAACGAAGGAAATATACTTTGCATAAACAGAGAATACCCATCAGGAACTGGTGGCATATTTGGCATAAATCCCCAGTGTGTTCTATGTATACACAACATTAATTGATGTCAGTTAAAAATAGTTTAAATTATAATTTGCTTTGTTTTTCGTCTACATTTATCTAGGTGACCCTTTTTAGGCACCTTTGACACGAGATGGTGAATGCCAGTTGATTCGACTGTTGGGGGCATCACAGCCAGGCTTAATCAAAGTGTCAGCAGTGGCTCAGTGGGTATCACTCTCACCTCCGAGGCAAAAGGCTGTGGGTCCGCGCCACACTGTCGGAGGCGCGGGGCCGAGGGAGCGGCGCACTGTCGGAGGGGCCATCTTGCAGATGAGGCGTTAAACCGAGGTCCCGTCTGCCCTCTCAGATGGGCGTCAAAGATTCTACAGCCACTATTTCGAAGAAGAGCAGGGGGAGTTTTCCCCGGTGCCCTGGCTGATAGTATCCCTCAATCAACATCACTAAAACAGGTTATCTGATCACTGTCTCATTGCTGATTGTGGGAGCTTGCTGTGCGTAAATTGGTTGCCGCGTTTGCCACATTGCAACAGCGACTACACTTTAAAAATTACTTTGTTGGCTGTAAAGCGCTTTGGGACGTCCGGTGGCTGTGAAAGGCGCTATATAAATGCAAGTCTCCCTTTTCTTTCTTTGATCCTATCCCGTGTTCACACTCAATGCTTCTGCCAACGGGAATCACTGGGAAATGATCAAGAGTGCTGAATTTTCCTCCCTCCCATGCTCAGGGATGCAGAGACTGACAATGGCCCTTGGTGTCTGTACACATTAATGGTACGCTGAGTTATTCCTTTATCCGCAGCGTGACTGGCAATTACCAAATGCTTCAATGAATTTCCCGGGGCTTTTTGTCCTAATTTGGCCGGTGACAGTGGGGTGGGGAATGGCAAGGATGGTGTGCAAAAATCACACTACGCAGGGAACAGGACAGGCTTCATGAACCAGCGGATCTATTCCTGCCCTTCATTGTATATCTGTTTTCATATTGGTCACGATTTACTTCTAATTTCAAACGACTGGTGCCTGCGCCAGCTTGCTACATTTACATCGCAGGTCGGGGCTATAGAGCTGGAGCGCCGGGCCCTGGAATATCGTGGGCTTCCCTCCCCGACCTGTGAGAACACACCACCGCAGGTCGGGGCTATAGAGCTGGAGCGCCGGGCCCTGGAATATCGTGGGCTTCCCTCCCCGACCTGTGAGAATACACCACCGCAGGTCGGGGCTATAAATAGAGCTGGAGCGCCGGGCCCTGGAATATCGTGGGCTTCCCTCCCCGACCTGTGAGAACACACCACCGCAGGTCGGGGCTATAGAGCTGGAGCGCCAGGCTCTGGAACATCGTGGGCGGAGGTGTGGCGAATGAGGGTATGGGGCCCAGAAAAGCAGAGGACCCAGAGGCAGCACGGGCCAGCCCACACTGCGATGTGTGCGCGCGCTAGGTCCACGCAGCAGAGCAGGTCTCCAGTTGTCTTGGTTCAACCCTTGCCACTGGACCAAGACCTAGCTCTGTCGAGCCAGTGTGGTGGCTGGTATGCAACGACCACCCCCCGTTAAAAAAAATCCACACACAGGCATCTTCCACCTTTCAATTGGACTTCAGGACTGGCCATTTAGTCCAACTCGTCTCCACTCGAGCCTCCTCCCGTCTGTCCTCATCTAAATCTATCAGCATAACCCTCTATTCCCTTACTCCCTTATATTCTTGTCCAGCCTCCCCTGAAATGCATCGATACTATTCGCCTCAACTACTCCCTGCGGTAGTGAGTTCCACATTCTCACCACTCCTTACACTTCTGAATCTGACTCCCTTATCCCAGCTACAGATTCACATTGCCAGGGCAAGGGAGACGTGTTTAGTGTAAACATTGGGAGTCAGCTCACAGATGCAGGGATTACAGAGATATAGGGAGGGGCGAGGCCATCGAGGAATTTGAAAACAATGATAGGAATTTTTTTTTTAATAATTCGAGGCGTTGCTAGTCTGGGAACCCATGCAGGTCAGTGAACACAAGGGCGAGAGGAGAATGGTCTTGGCGCGAGTTAAGATACAGGCAGTTTTGGGTGAGCTCAAGTTTACGGAGGGTGCGAGGCTGGCCAGGAGAGCGTGGTAATAGCAGATAACCCCCAATCATTTATCGGCATTTGAAATTCCAACAAGCAACACGGTCCCAGGAATCCTCCGTATTGACAAACAACAGAGTCTTTCCTGAAATTAATTTGTACACTGGACTTCAAACCAATCGCGGACGGTCAAGAGTACATAAGGACATAAGAAATCGGAGCAGGAGTCAGCCATTCGGCCCCTCGAGCCTGCTCCACCATTCAATAAGATCATGGCTGAACCGATCATGGACTCAACTCTACTTCCCCGCCGCTCCCCATAACCTTCGACTCGCTTATCATTCAAAAATCTGTCTGTCTATCTCCACCTTAATGACCCAGCATCCACAGCTCCCTGGGGCAGAGAATTCCACAGATTTACAACCCTCTAAGAAATTCCTCCTCATCTCCGTTTTAAATGGGCGACCCCTTATTCTGAAACTATGTCCCCCAGTTCTAGATTCCCCCATGAGGGGAAACATCCTCTCTGCATCCACCCTGTCCAGCCCACTCAGAATCTTATACGCTTCAATAAGATCACCTCTCATTCGTCTAAACTCCAATCCCGCATAACTGGAGCAGAACTCCCCCACCCCACCCCCCCAACCCTTCCAACTCTCCTGACACCTTATACCAGCTGCCTTCCATTACCTTACCCAACAGGCTGCTCATCCATGTCCCTAGACTGAGAGTGCCAGCAGCAGCCTTGATCACAGGGCCCATATCTGCGGCAGCAGTCGCTGGACAGCGATTGGGAGCAGGAGCCCCGGCTGATTTCTCCTGTTCTTCGCCCAGAGGAGTAATGCAATCACTACCATCCCGGCCGAGGTAAGCTGGCTCAAACAATGGACGAAACCAGAGACTTTCCCCGATCATAAAAAATACAGCTGCGCTGTCAGAGACACTGAAGCCCGACTCCAGAGAGAGCTTTGTTGTCCGGCTCCAGAAGCAAAGTGCCATCAGGCTACCTGGCATGCACGTGGCCAAGCAAACTATGTGGCATGGACTCTTAGTTCCTCTCGATTTCATAGAATCATAGACTCGGACAGCACAGGACTTTTCACGACCATCTGGACGTCCCAAAGCGCTTTACAGCCAATGAAGTATCTTTTGAATGCGTAGTCATTGTTGTAATGTTGGAAACACGGCAGCCAATATGCGCACAGCAAGCTCCCACACACAGCAATGTGATAATGAGCGGATAATGTTTTTTTTTTAAAAAGTGATGTTAGTGGAGGGATAAATATTAGCCCTAGTACACCGGGGATAACTCGCCTGCTCTGCTTCCAATAGTGGCTGTGGGATCTTTTATGCCCACCTGAGAGAGCAGACAGGGCCTCAGTTTAATGTCTCATCTGAAAGACAGTACCTCCCTCCCTCAGTACCACTCCTGACAGTGCGGCGCTCCCTCAGTACTGCCACCCCGACAGTGCGGCTCTCCCTCAGTACCGTGCTTCCCACAATGCGGCATTCCCTCAACACCATCCCTCCCTCAGTACTGCCACCCAGACAGTGCGGCTCTCCCTCAGTACCGCTCCTCCGACAGTACGGCGCTCCCTCAGCACCGCCCTTCCGACAGCGCAGTACGGCACTCCCTCAGTACTGCCACCCAGACAGCATCGGCCTAGATTTCTGTGCTCAAACCCACCGCCTTCAAAATTATTGGATAGTTTCCATTTACTTTTAAGCACAAAAAAGGGATTTTGCATCATCACCAGGCTGCAGTCACACAGTTAGTAATATCACAGGCAAAACAGAAAGGGCTCACTATGCAGAAAGTTTACACAAGCACCGAAGAATTTTGATTGTACTGAGAGCAGACACACCTGAATTTATTTCTTTGCAAGCGACGACGGCGTTGGAACAAAACATTTACAAATTACCCTTGGGCAGAAATTCAGAATGAACTTGTGACTTCCGTCACTTGGGAATTAAACTATGTTTTCCCATTTTTGTGGGCAACAATGGATGGAACACTGCGTGAATCCATCTGTGGTGTGTGGTCATTAAGGCAACCACCCATTTTTGTTGGGGGGGGGGGGGGGGGGGGGGGGGGAGGGCAGCATATTGCAGTCAATAACCTGCCCGCCTCTCCCAAATGGTTGGTTTTTTTTGGTTTTTTTTGTCCTCCTCCTCCAGGGGCAGTGCCCCATCTGTGACAGCAAAACAAACATTGCCCGAGGAGGCAGACACCACTTTCCTCACCACTAAAAGGCTCGGTTGAGCTACACAAGTTAATTATGTGTTTTTCCCCCCCCCCAAAATATGCCTGCCCATTGATTTAGATCTTTTCGAAGCTTCGTGCAACTCTGCAACAGTTCTCCCTGTTGCTGCATGGTCCATTTCCCCGGCGCTTGTGCCCTCGGGCGACAAACAGGCTGTGGAAAAAAAACTGATGCGTCACAAATAGACCCATTTGAAAACACTTGTACATTTTAAGCTGGGGAGTCCCCGGGGGGGGGGGGGGGGGGCGAGCAGCATTCAAACAGAGACCTGCGATTGTCCGAGCACATTCTCTCCTCATTTATCTTTCCTGGCCGCTGCCGGTTCAAATTAGAGGCTGGGGACCCGTGATTAATTGGTAAAAAGGGAAGGGAACCCAGATGGACACATTTAGTTTTAATTGCAGTCTCAAAAAGGCAGCTGGAGGGGCCGGTGAAATGCAGCTGCCAAGCGCATCAAAGTCTCTCGAGCATCCCCCACTTCACATTACCGTGATCGGGGATTGCTGGAGAACTGCGCAGCTACCTGGAGTAATACTGGAAGGAGACACAGGTGAACCTTTAAACACCGACAGCTGTGGCTCAGTGGGTGTATATAAAAAGGAGCGTCGGCCCCTGGACAGAGCGGCGGCGTGCCACTTCAAGGTACAGCGCGAGCTGGTGCAGGAGGGCGACGGCAGCGAAGAGGGACGTCATCAAAGGTGCGGGTCGCTGATTGGAGTGTGGGCAGATACAGCAGGAGCGGCGAGAGATTGTAGAGGGACATGATCAGGGCCCAGGAGAGGCGCGATTTCAGGGCCCAGCCCACACTGCGATATGTGCGCGCGCTAGGTCCATGCAGCAGAGCTGGTCTCTAGTCGTCTTGGGTAATCCTTGCCTCTGTTAAGCCCGTGTGGTGGCTGGTATGCAACGGTCACCACACGTCAAACAAGTCTCTCTCTCGCACCGCACTGTCGGAGGGGCAGTCTTTCGAATGAGACATTAAACCGAGGCCCCGTCTGCCCTCTCAGGTAGACATAAAAGATCCCACGGCACTATTTCAAAGAAGAGCAGGGGGAGTTCTCCCCGGTGTCCTGGGGCCAATATTTATCCCTCAACCAACATCACTAAAAAATGTATCTGATCATTACCACATTGCTGTTTGTGGGAGTTTGCTGTGTGCATACAAAATTCCTGCAGGGCTTGACAGGCTAGATGCAGGGAGGATGTTTCCCCCGGGCTGGGGAGTCTAGAACCAGGGGTCACACAGTCTCAGGATAAGTGGTCGGCCATTGAGGACTGAGATGAGGAGGAATTTCTTCACTCAGAGGGTGGTGAATCTTTGGAATTCTCTGCCCCAGAGGGCTGTGGAGGCTCAGTCGTTGAGTATATTCAAGACCGAGATCAATAGATTTTTGGATATTAAAGGAATCAAGGGGCAGTGCAGGAAAGTGGAGTTGAGGTCGAAGATCAGCCATGATCTTACTGAATGTCAGACCAGGCTCGAGGGGCTGAATGGCCGGCTCCTGCTCCTATTATGTTCTGATGTAAAAATTGGCTGACATGTTTCCCACATAATAACAGTGACGACACTCCAAAAAGTACTTAATTGGCTGTAAAGCGCTTTGAGATGTCCGGTGGTCGTGAAAGGCGCTATAGAAATGGAAGTCTGTCCTTCTTCGTGCTGCCCGACCTGCTGAGAGTTTCTAGCATTTTCTGTTTTTACTTCAGGTTCCTGCAGTGTTTGATTTGGGTTTTAGTTGGGTCACAGAACACAATATGGCACGTGTATAGAAACATAGAAAATAGGAGCAGTAGGCCATTCAGCCCCTCGAGCCTGCACCACCATTCAATATCATGGCTGATCCCCCATCTCAACACCATATTCCCACTTTACCCCCATACCCCTTGATGCCTTGTGTCTAGTATATTGGAGTTCGCTTACATTGGGAGCAGCTCCACGATGAGTGAAGATTGCTGGGACTCTCAATTTGCTCCGTTCGCATTCCAAGATGGATTCAAAACAATAAAATGGTGCAAGGCGTTCAAAAGTCCTCTTCACAACTTGAAGTTTCTGGCTATGGATCATCCTCGATGTCGGGGGCGAGTAGAATCATCAAATAGTACAGCACAGGAGACGGCCATTCAGCTCATCGAGTCTGCACTGGCTCTTTCGAAGAGCAACCCATTTAGTTCCCCCCATATCTCTGCAATTTTTTCTCCAAGTATTTATCCAACTCCCTTTTGAAGGCTACTATTGAATCTGTATCCACCGCCCTCTCAGGCAGCGCATTCCAGATCCTAACCACTGCATGCATAAATGTTATTCCTCGTGTCACCTTTGGTTCTTTTGCCAATCACTTTAAATCGGTGTCCTCTGGTTACTGACCCTTCAGCCATTGGAACCAGTTTCTCTTTATTTACTCATATATGCAGACTATAGATAGACTCTCTGTGTAGTCACTGTACAGTTGCACAAGATGGAGACTTGTTACCTGATGTACAATCAATAAGGTTTACACCGTGTATATACTATGCTGGCACCACTAGAGGGTGCAACTGGTGAAGACTAGCATTTCCTGCCCCTGTGGCAGAGGCTGTCCACCAGAGGGCACTGCGGGGGGGGGGGGGGGGGGGCGGAGACCTGAGAGTCACCTGCATTGGTGTGCAGGGCCCAGTATAAAAGGCTGCCCACCATGCTTGTACCTCACTCTGGAGTTACGAATAAAGGACCAGGGTTACTACAGTTTGAGTACAACACATTGCCTCGTGGAGTCATTCATAAGGGCATTACAGACATTACATACTCTTATCTAAACCCTTTATGATTTCGAACACGTCTCATCAAATGGCCTCTTAGCCTTCTCTGCTCGAAGCAGAACAATTCCAGCTGTTCCAGTCTATCCCCGCAACTGTAGTCCCATTCTCAACCATCCTCGCCAATCTCTTCTGCACCCTCTCCAAAACCTTCACGTCCTTCCTAAAGTGTGGTGCCCAGAAATGGACACAATACTCCAGCTGGGGCCGAACCAGTGTTTTATATAGTCTTTGTAAACAAACTAAAACCGCACAATGCCATTGGGTCTGGGTGAACTGGATTGCCTACTTCCAGAGAGAAAAGGCAAGTAGTGACCTAGCAGTGCCAGAAGCAGTCATTTATATTTGGATTCGGTAGTCCCTTCTCATCAGGTGAGTGCTCCTGATCCTGCCTCACTCATGTAATGTATTTGCTTCATGGGTTCTTTGCTTAAGAATTCATAGCCATACATTGCTATTAAGAACTAGTTGGTTTATTATCACACTACACATCACCAGTTCATTCCAGTCATCATCATCATCATCATAGGCAGTCCCTCGGAATCGAGGAAGACTTGCTTCCACTCTTAACACGAGTCCTTTGGTGGCTGAGTAGTCCAATAAGAGAGCCACAGTCCCTGTCACAGGTGGGACAGATAGTCGTTGAGGGAAGGGGTGGGTGGGACAGGTTTGCCGCACGCTCCTTCTGCTGCCTGCACTTGGTTTCTGCATGCTCTCGGCGACGAGACTCGAGATGCTCAGTGCCCTCCCGGATGCTCTTCCTCCACTTCGGATGGTCTTTGGCCAAGGACTCCCAGGCGTCAGTGGGACTTTATCAGGGAGGCTTTGAGGGTGTCCCTATAACGTTTCCTCTGCCCACCTTTGGCTCGTTTGCCGTGAAGGAGTTCAGAGTAGAGCGCTTGCTTTGGAAGTCTCATGTCAGGCATGCGAACAATGTGGCCCGCCCAACGGAGCTGATCAAGTGTGGCCAGTGCTTCAATGCTGGAGATGTTGGCCTGATTGAGGACGCTAACATTGATGCGTCTGTCCTCCCAGGGGATGAATGTTGGGGGTATTTCTCCAGCGACTTGGTGTCTACTGTACATGGTAGGCTCAACTGCATACCTCATCATGGATGACCTAGACCCAACTGGCTGGGGTTTTATTGAGTCTGGTGAACATCACGAGATTGGCTGAGCCACTCAACGCAACAGCCCAACAAACCTGTGTGCATGCTCACAGGCACATATGTTACAACTTACATCACAGCACTGACTCCAAACACAACAATGCAGTATAACTTAGATCAGAAAGCTGGAAATACTGAACAGGTCAGGCAACAGACAAGTCAGTCAGTTGACGTTTCAGGCCCAAGATGCTTATTTCATGATCAGGAAGGCCAATGGTATCTTGACCTTTATTGCAAAGGGGATGGAGTATAAAAGCAGGGAAGTCTTGCTACAGCTATACAGGGTATTGGTGAGGCCACACCTGGAATACTGCGTGCAGTTTTGGTTTCCATATTTACAAAAGGACAAGGTGGATGCAGAGAGGATGTTTCCACTGATAGGGGAGACTAGAATTAGGGGGCATGATCTTGGAATAAGGGGCTGCCCATTTAAAACAGATGAGGAGAAATTTCTTCTGAGGGTTGTAAATCTGTGGAATTCGCTGCCTCAGAGAGCTGCGGAAGTTGGAACACTGAATAAATTTAAGACAGAAATAGACAGTTTCTTAAACGATAAGGAAGTAAAAGGTTATGGGGAGCGGGCGGGGAAGTGGAGCTGAGTCCATGATCGGATCAGCCATGATCGTATTGAATGGCGGAGCAGGCTCGAGGGGCCGTATGGCCTCCTCCTGCTCCCATTTCTTATGTTCTTCTGTTCTCTTGCTGCAATTAAATTACTGTGGCTCATCAGTCGTGATCGGTGTCACTCATCTGTTGGTCGAGTTTTCCTTTCCCAGCAGAGGAGGCGTGCCATTTCACTGGTCTCGCCCAACATTGTGCAACTACAGTTAGACAGCTGTCTGATGCATAATTGAACTGCGATCGAGAATCAGGCCTGACATGCATCGAAGCAATTGTTTTTGTGGTGGGTGGGGAAGGATTGGTAGCGAGGAATTTTAATTTTCTCCCCATCCCCCTAAAGCCCTTCCAACACCATACAATTCATCAAGAGAATAGTAGAGCCCTGTTTCTACATAGAGAGAAAGGTTTGCATTTATATAGCACCTTTCACGACCACCAGACGTCTCAAAGCGCTTTACAGCCAATGAAGTACTTTTTGAAGTGTGGTCACTGTTGCAATGTAGGAAATGCAACAGCCAATTTGCGCACAGCAAGCTCCCACACACAGCAATGTGATAATGACCCAGGTCATCTGTTTTAGTGACGTTGATTGAGGGATAAATATTGGCTCCAGGATACCGGGGAGAACTCCTCCTGCTCTTCTTCCAAATAGTAGCTGAGGGATCTTTTACATCCACCCGAGGGCAGATGGGGTCTGGGGTTGAAAGCCCCATCCTAAAGATGGCAATTCAGTGCTCCCACAAGTGATTCGAGTCCCACTCCAGAGATTTGAGCACAAATTTTAGGCTGACACTCCCAGTGTCGTGCTGAGGGAGCGCCGCACTGTCGGAGGGGCCGCGCTGAGGGAGCGCCGCACTGTCGGAGGGGCCGCGCTGAGGGAGCGCCGCACTGTCGGAGGGGCCGTGCTGAGGGAGCGCCGCACTGTCGGAGGGGCCGTGCTGAGGGAGCGCCGCACTGTCGGAGGGGCCGTGCTGAGGGATGGGATGTCGAATCAAGTGGGATGTACAGGATTCTGCGGCATTATTTGAAGAGCAGGGGAGTTTCCCCAGTTTCTTGGGCCAATATGTATCCCTCTACCAACATCACCAGATTAACTGGTCAATATCTTAATTCTGATTTGTGGGACCTTGCTGTGTACAACTTGGCTGCCTTGGTTCCAGAGAACACTGACTACACTTCAAAACTACTTTATTGGCTATGAAGCGCTTTGGGAAATCCTGATGTCATAAAAGGCTTTGAATAAATGCAAACATATTCTTTTAGATCAGAGGCGAAAGACAATATAAATGCAAAAAAGCAGCACACAGCAATTGTTTTGACATCTCTCTCCCACAATGTAAAAAAGGTGCTCGAGGCCAACTGCAAACAGATGCACGAGAAAGAGCTCGGTTAATGGAGATGTATTTTTTTTAATTTCAGATTTTAATAGCCCAACCTTTCTCTGAACTCCAAATATTCTGAAATTTGCAGGTTCATTTTTGATAAACATAAGTCATCATCATCATAGGTAGTCCCTCGAAGCGAGGATGACTTGCTTCCACACCAAAAAAGGATAAGTTCACAGGTGTTTCAATGAGGGACCTAATATTCCAGGTCCCGAAATACATCTTGAAGGGTGGAAGATGCCTGTGCGTGGATTGTTTTAACGTAGGGTGACCATTGCACACCAGCCACCACAAGGGCTTGACAGAGCTAGGTCTTGGTCCAGTGGCAAGAGTTAACCAGGACAACCAGAAACCTGCTCTGCTGCACGGACCTCGGGCGCACACATATCACAGAGTGGGCTGGTCCGTGCCTACCCTGGGCCCCGATCACATCCCTCGAGTCTCTCACAGCTGCCTCGTCCCGACCGCTGTATCTGCCCCCGTTCCAATCACCAACCTGGACTTTGATGACGTCACTCTTCGTTGCCTTCGCAGCTCGCACTGCTCCCTGAAGTTGCATGCCTCCACGCTATTCCTGGGCCTCCGCTCGCGGCTCCTTTTATGGCCCCGACCTGCCACTGGTGTTCTCCCACAGGTCGAGGCCTCCACTCGCCGCTCCTATGGTCAATTAGCAGGCCTCGTCAGGCGTTCCCATCCCCCTGACCCACAGGTTGCGCACGAGTTCAATGCACAAAACTGTTCATAATTCTCATCATTGCAGTTCAGAGAAGGTTTGTGAGGTTGATTCCGGAGATGTAGGGGTTGTCTTATAGGTTGAACAGGCTGTGCCTATACTCATTGGAGTTTAGAAGAATGAGAGGTGATCTTATTGAAACGTATAAGATACTGAGGGGGCTTGACAGGGTAGATGCAGAGAGGATGTTTCCCCTCGTGGGGGAATCTAGAGCTAGGGAGCATAGTTTCAGAACAAGGGGGTCTCTCTCATTTAAGACTGAGATGAGGAGGAATTTCTTCTCGTAAATCTGTGGAATTCTCTGCCCCAGAGAGCTGTGGAGGCTGGGTCATTGAATATATTTAAGGTGGAGATAGATAGTTTTTTGAGCGATAAAGGGAGCGATGAAGGGTTCTGGGGAGCAGGCGGGGAAGTGGAGTTGAGGCCAAGATCAGATCTGTCACGATCTCATTGAATGGCGGAGCAGGCTCGAGGGGCCAAATGGTCTACTCCTATTTCTTATGTTCTTATGTTGAGCCAAGCCCTTTTAGAGACTCAAAAGGTGACTGGTGAGGATAAGGGAAATGTCGTAAGAGTGCAGTCGGACTGCTCTTCAAAAGTGGAGTTTGACAAACATTATTTGGGACGAATCTTGTTTCGGTCAATGCTGAACATGCTAGCTTTTATTGCGGTCCTCAAAATATTTTTCATCGAGTGGTCTCCAGTACATAGTTTGGAGCATTATCCTAAGCGTAGATCAATCTGCTAACACTCCCACTTTTGGGAGGGAGAATCATAGAAAATTATGGCACAGGAGGCCGCCATTCAGCCCATCGTGTCCATGTCAGTCGAAAAAGAGCCACCCAGCCTAATCCCACCTTTCAGCTCTTGGTCCGTAGCCCTGTAGGTTACAGCACTTCAAGTGCCCATCCAAGTACTTTTTAAATGTGGTGAGGGTTTCTGCCTCTACCACCCTTTCAGGTAGTGAGTTCCACCCCAGACCCCCACCACCCTCTGGGTGAATTTTTTTCCCCTCATCTCCCTTCTAATCCTTCTACCAACTACTTTCAATCTCTGCCCCCTGGTTACTGACCTCTCTGCTAAGGGAAATAGGTCCGTCTTATCCACTCTACCGAGGCCCCTCATAATTGTATACACCCCAATTAAATCTCCCCTCAGCCTCCTCTGTTCCAAAGAAAACAACCCCAGCCTATCCAATCTTTCCTCAGCTGAAATTCTCCAGTCCTGGCAACATCCTCGCAACGGAGGAGGCTGAGGGGAAATTTAATTGAGGTGTGCAAAATTATGAGGGGCCTGGATAGAGTGGATAGGATGGACCTCTTTCCCTTAAATTCCTCCTCAGCTCAGTGCTAAATGGCCGACCCTGAATGGCGACAGATTAGGAAAAGGGGAGGTGCAACGAGATCTGGGTGTCATGGTACATCAGTCATTGAAAGTTGGCATGCAGGTACAGCAGGCGGTGTAGAAGGCAAATGGCATGTTGGCTTTCATAGCTAGGGGATTTGAGTATAGGAGCAGGGAGGTCTTGCTGCAGTTGTACAGGGCCTTGGTGAAGCCTCACCTGGAATATTGTGTTCAGTTTTGGTCTCCTAATCTGAGGAAGGACATTCTTGCTATTGAGGGAGTGCAGCAAAGGTTCACCAGACTGATTCCCGGAATGGCAGGACTGACATATGAGGAGAGACTGGATCGACTGGGCCTGTATTCACTGGAGTTTAGAAGGATGAGAGGGGATCTCATCGAAACATATAAAATTCTGACGGGACTGGACAGGTTAGATGCAGGAAGAATGTTCCCGATGTTGGGGAAGTCCAGAACCAGGGGACATAGTCTAAGGATAAGGGGCAAGACATTTAGGACTGAGATGCGGAAAAACATCTTCACTCAGAGTTGTGAACCTGTGGAATTCTCTACCGCAGAGAGGTGTTGATGCCAGTTCATTGGATATATTCAAAACGGAGTTAGATATTGCCCTTACTAAAGGGATCAAGGGGTATGGAGAGAAAGCAGGAAAGGGGTACGGAGGTGAATGATCAGCCATGATCATATTGAATGGTGGTGCAGGCTCGAAGGGCCGAATGGCCTACTCTGCACCTATTTTCTATGTTTCTATGACCCCTTATACGGAGTCTATGCTCCCTAGTTCTAGAGTCTAGAGCCAGGGGAAACAACCTCTCAGCATCTACCCTGCCAATCCCCCTCAGAATCTTATATGTTTCAGGAAGGAGGTGCCCTCCGAGCCCTCCGCTAAGACATTCATCTATTGGATCCGCATCAAATGTTAATCAGTCTCTTCTCTCTCAGTTGCCCAGGGTTCTGCTTTGTATTTCCACCATTTGCTGTCAAAAACTCAAACTACAACAGAACAGGTGTACCACATAAAAGAGATAAAAACATTTTTGGAACATCGCCAACGTATTCAAAGCAGTTTCAACTGCACGGTGTTTCGTGCATTCACTTCCTATTGCAAGCATTGTAGTTCAGAGTAACTATTTTTGCAGCGTTTATGAGCATGTAGCTTCTGTATGATCAGAGGGAGGAAAAAAACCAAGGACAAACCAATTGAGCAATGTTACTTTCCTCTCCAAATCAAATTGGCAATGACCGAAACTGCCACTCCTAGTCTTGGCGAGATTACTAATCATTTCCACGCCTACAGAAACAGAAACGAGGCCAAGCCAATTCTTGGGCGAAAATAAAGTGGTGCAAAATTCTAAAACAGTGACAATACAAAAGGGACAAATAAAAGCCTCAATTCACCTTATAGTGCCAGCTGTGACTCAGAGGGTAGCAGTGGTAAGCATGATTGCCTTCCAAGCAATTGACCTGGGTTTGATTCCCAGCCTTCACATCTCTGACATTCCACTTGAGGATGAAATGATCCGCTGATGACTCTGGTTGTAAGCAGTTCTTACAATTGCATTGTTTCTGAGCCTTCCTTCTTGTTAGGCAGTCCCCCAGAGTCGGGGATGACGTGCTTCCACACTAAACACGAGTTCTAAGGTGGCTGATGAGACCAATGCGGGCCAGGTCCCAAACTTCATTTTAAAAAAGGGTGGAAGATGCCCTTGCGTGGATTCTTTTGACGTGGGGTGGCCGTTGCATACCAGCCACCACACGGGCTCGACAGAGCTAGGTCTTGGTCCAGTGCCAAGGGGATCTAAGACGACTGGAGACCTGCTCTGCTGCATGGGCCTAACACACACACACACACACACACATTCCTACTGACCCACTCCCTCCCTCTCACAGGTCCTCGCTCCCTGTTTTTCAGCTTGCGCATTTGTCCATAGTACACTGGGCCCCCGGCTCCAGCTCACTGTTCTCCATGGGCAGGTTCTGCTGCGCTTTCACGCGCCCTCTCTAGCCGCTCATGCTTTGGTGGTTGGTTACTGCGTGTATACTGGCCTCGGGTCCCGAGCTCGCTGCTGGCCTCGGGTCTCGACCCTGTTGCTGGCCTCATGTTCCGATCTCGCTGCTGGCCTCTCAGTGCAATTACTGTTATCCTGACTTGCGATCAGCAAACTCAACATAGACCAGGTACTGGACCTCCAATCTTTCTAGTCTGCATGGATCAGCATCTATCAACTTAGCCATCAGGGGAAGCTCCTTACTTCTATATTTAACCCCTGAAAACATTCCGACCTTCTTTCACTCACAAACACCATTGCAAGTTGGCCCCATTCACTGGTGCCCCTCCCCTATCCCCCCATTTACTGGTGCCTCTCCCCAAAATTAAAGCAATGGTCAGTTTAGACAATAAAGGCTGTGGGTTCAAATCCCCACTCCAGGTATTTGAGTACATAAATCTAGGCTGGCACTCCAGTGCAGTGCTGAGGGAGCGCCGCACTGTCGGAGGGGCGGCGCTGAGGGAGCGCCGCACTGTCGGAGGGGCGGCGCTGAGGGAGCGCCGCACTGTCGGATGAGACATTAAACCGAGGCCCCGTCTGCTCTCTCAGGTGGACGTAAAAGATCCCATAGCACTATTACGAAGAGGAGTAGCGTACAATATTTATCCCTCAAATCAACATTAAAAAAGAGATAGATGATCTGGTCATTATCACATTGCTGTTTGCGGGAGCTTGCTGTGCTCAAACAGCAAGCTGCGTTTCCTACTTTACAACAGTGACTACACGTGACAAAGTACTTAATTGGCTGTAAAACGCTTTGGGATGCCCAGTGGTCGTGAAAGGGGCTATATAAATGCAAGTCTTTCTTTTCCACACAAAAGCATGAGAGGCGCTCTAAAGGGTCACTGCTGTGGGGAGAGCTATACCCCAAGGATCAGCCACCACCGTCAGGAGAGGAGAGAAATAGAGAGAGGATTTAAAGAAAAACCTTACAGGTATGAAGTCTATGAACAAATTCCTTTCTGAAGTGTCCCTACATTCATCGACGCATATTCTCATTAGTATTAACGTGACACCTGAAACAGTGATTTACTTGTACTTCTTTCAATGTAGTGTACTGTATTCGCTGCTCACGATGTGGTCTCGACAAGCGTAGATTGGGTGACCGCTTTGCAGATCACCTCCGTTCAGTCTGCAAGCGTGACCCTGAGCTTCCGGTGGCCTGTCACTTTAATTCTCCGCTGCACTCCCACTCTGACCTCTCTGTCCTCGGTCTCCTACACTGTTCCAACGAAGCTCAACGCAAGCTCGAGGAACAGCACCTCATCTTTCGTTTAAGCCCTTTACAGCCTTCTGGACTCAACATCGAGATCAACAATTTCAGAGCGTAATCGCTGGCAATCTTTGGCTCCCTTCCCCCTCCCCTCAGAGCCCGTTTCTTTCTTTTTTTTTCCCTCTTTGTCTCTAATGGCAGTTGGTCATTATGCCGCCATTCACACTCTACCTTGACTAGCCGGAATCTCCCTGCTATAAGCCAAGGTTGTCGCTAGAGTCCTCCTCAACCGCCTTCCCCCTGTGGCCGAGGAGCTCCTCCCGCAGTCACAGTGCGGATTTCGTCCCCTACGGGGAACAACAGACATGATCTTTGCAGTGTGACAGCTGCAGGAAAAATGCCTGCCCTTATATATGGCCTTTTTCGATCTTACAATGGCCTTTGACACTGTCGACCGTGAGGGCTTATGGAACGTCCTCCTCCGTTTTGGATGCCCCCGAAAGTTTGTCAACGCCCTTCGTCACCTGACTAATGTTTTACTAACCTCTGGCATTACCATTTGAATTTGGGCCATCATCCCTTGTGTCTCTCTAATCTCTCCTGCCTTCCACCCTATCACAGACCTTCCCCTCCCCCTTTCAGTGCTCGTTAAGAATCCGTTCTTTCCGAACACTCTCCAGTTCTGACGAAGGGTCATCGACCCGAAACGTTAACTCTGCTTCCCCTCCACAGATGCTGCACGACCTGCTGAGTATTTCCAGCATTTTCCGTTTTTATTCCTGAAAATATTGGTAGGGTTTGCAGAGTATGGTTTGATTGTTTTTTGGAAGGGAAGATATTTCTGGTACAAATTATTTTCTAGTACGCAGATTGAATATTAATGGATATCTTTTTATTTTAATATGCAACAGATAAACATGCAGTAATCGCGTCCACGTTTCCTAACTATGACCTTCTTGGGACCAATTTTTCCCTATTCCTTTTCTAAAGGGCATTGATTCCTGCTGGGGCATGACTGAATGAGCAGAGGAGGCTAAGAGCAGATTTGATTGAGGTGCATCAAATCTTGATGGGTGCGAAAGAGGTTTCCAATGGCTGAAGGGTCAATAACCAGAGGTCACAGATCGAAGGGGATTGCCAAAAGAACCAGCGGCGACACGAGGAAAAACATTTCTACGCAGCGAGTGGTTCGGATTTAGGCATAGAAACATAGAAAATAGGTGCAGGAGTAGGCCATTCGGCCCTTCGAGCCTGCACCAACCATTCAATATGATCATGGCTGATCATGCAACTTCAGTACCCCTTTCTTGCTTTCTCTCTATACCCCTTGATCCTTTTAGCCGCAAGAGCCACATCTAACTCCCTTTTGAATATATCTAACGAACTGGCCCCAACAGCTTTCTGTGGTAGAGAATTCCACAGGTTCACAACTCAGTGAAGAAGTTTCTCCTCATCTCGGTCCTAAATGTCTTACCCCTTATCCTTAGACTGTGGCCCCTGGTTCTGGACTTCCCCAACATCGGGAATATTCTTCCTGCATCTAACCTGTCCAATCCTGTCAGAATTTTACATGCTTCGATGAGATCCCCTCATTCTTTTAAATGCTAGTGTATATAAGCCTAGTCAATCCAGTCTTTCTTCATATGTCAGTCCAGCCATCCCGGGAATCAGTCTGGTGAACCTTCGCTGCACTCCCTCAATAGCAAGAATGTCGTTCCTCAGATTAGGAGACCAAAACTGTACACAATATTCCAGGTGTGGCCTCACCAAGGCCCTGTACAACTGCAGTAAGACCTCCCTGCTCCTATACTCAAATCCTCTCACTATGAAGGCCAACATACCATTTGCCTTCTTCACCGCCTGCTGTACCTGCATGCCAACTTTCAATGACTGATGTACCATGACACCCAGGTCTCGTTGCATCTCCCCCTTTACCAATCTGTCACCATTCAGGTAATAATCAGCACTCCAGAGGTCACAGATCTAAGGTGATTGGTTCTTTTGCCAGAGGTGATACGAGGAAAAACATTTATACGCAGCGAGTGGTTAGGATTTGAATTGCTCTGCCTGATAGGGTAGATTCAATAGTAGCCTTCAAAAGGGAATTAGATAAATACTTGGAGAAAAAACTTGCAGGGATATGGGGAAAGAGCAGCGGGGAGTGGGACTAACGGGATTGGTCTTCGAAAGAGCCGACGCAGACTCAATGGGCCAAATGGCCTCCTTTGGAGCTGTACGATTCTAGCATTCAGTCTCTTGCCCAAGTGACTATTCTTCACGAGTGATCGTGGACGAGGAATGCTGGCCAGCAACTCAACCATGAAGAGAAGTACTAGAGTCACGTTTGGCCTGCCATCCCCTAATACACACACACAGGAACATTCCAGTCAGAAGCACTGCGTAATAATCAGGACCACTGAGCCACGGCTGACATTAAACGGCTGAGTTAGTGTTTTTACCAACTGCGAGCTCTAATTTATTTTGTGTTTAGACTGTGGCTTTGCAATACAAATTTTGTTGCAGTATTATTTATTAACTGATTGTGCCCAACATCTTTTTTTCCACAATAGGAGGAACGATCAAAGTTAATTTTTAACTCGCACCGAGTCCCGCTCACTTATCCATCATCATCATAGGCGGTCCCTCGAACGAGGATGACTTGCTTCCACAAGAGTTCACAGATGCTTTAATGAAGGACTTGATGTTCCAGTCCTGAACTCCAGTTGAGGGGGTGGAAGATGCCTGTGCGTGAATTTTTTTTAACGTGTGGTGACCGTTGCACACGATCTAACACACAGGCTTGACAGAGCTAGGTCTTGGTCCAGTGGCAAGGGTTAACCAGGACGACTGGAGACCTGCTCTGCTGCACGGAACTAGTGCGCACACATATCGCACAGTGTGGGCTGGGCCCGTGCTGCCCGTGCCCTCGGCTCTTGTGCCCCGTACCCTCATTCACATCTCCGCCACGATGTTTCAGGGCCCGGCGCTCCAGCTCGATTTATAGCCCCGACCTGCGGTGGTGTTCTCACACAGGTTGGGGCGGCCCACGATACACCCCTGTGCTCGCTGACCTACATTGGCTCCCGGTCCAGCAACGTCTCAATTGCCCTCATTTTCAAATCCCTCCGTGACTTCCTCACCCCTCCCTGTCCCTGTAACCCCCTCCAGCCCCACAACCCCCCCCCCTTGAGATGACTGCACTCCTGTAATTAAGCCCTCTTGAGCATCCCTGATTATAAATCGCTCAACCACTAGAGGCCGTGCCTTCTGTAAGCTGGGCCCCAAGCTCTGGAACTCTCTCCCTAAACCTCTCCGCCTCGCTCTCCTCCTTTAAGACGCTCCCTAAATACCTACCTCTTCGACCAAACTTTTGGTCGCTTGTCCCCAATTTCTCTTTGGCTGGCGGTGAGAGCTGCAGCAGAGCCGGTCTCTAGTCGTCCTGATTAACCCTTGCCACTGGACCAAGACCGAGCTCGGTCACGCCAGTGTGGTGGCTGGTGTGCAACGGTCACCACACGTTAAAAAAATTCACGCACAGGCATCTTCCACCCCCTCAACTGGAGTTCAGGACTGGAACATCGGGTCCTTCATTGAAACATCTGTGACCTATTGTGGAAGCAAGTCATCCTCATGCGAGGAACCGCCTATGATGATGGATAAGTGAGCGAGTTAAAAATTAACTTTGATCGTTCCTCCTATTGTGGAAAATAAATGTTGGGCACGATAAGTTAATAAATAATACTGCAACAAAATTGTATTGCAAAGCCACAGTCTAAACACAAAATAAATTGGAGCTCGCAGTTGGTAAAAACACTAACTCAGCCATTTAGTGTCAGCCGTGGCTCAGTGGTCCTGATTATTACGCAGTGCCTCTGACCGGAATGTTCCTGTGTGTGTATATTCGGGGATGGCGGACCAAATGTGACTGTAGTACTTCTCTTCACCAGACTGATTCCCGGGATGGCAGGACTGACATATGAAGAAAGACTGGATCGGCGAGGCTTATATTCACTGGAATTTAGAAGAATGAGAGGGGATCTCATAGAAACATATAAAATTCTGACAGGACTGAACAGGTTAGATGCAGGAAGAATGTTCCCGATGTTGGGGAAGTCCAGAACCAGGGGTCACAGTCTAAGGATAAGGGGTAAGCTATTTAGGACCGAGATGAGGAGAAACTTTTTCACCCAGAGAATTGTGAACCTGTGGAATTCTCTACCACAGAAAGTTGTTGAGGCCAGTTCGTTGGATATATTCAAAAGAAGTTAAATGTGGCCCTTACGGCTAAAGGGATCAAGGGTTATGGAGAGAAAGCAGGAATGGGGTACTGAGGCGAATGATCAGCCATGATCTTCTTGAATGGTGGTGCAGGCTCGAAGGGCCGAATGGCCAACTCCTACACCTATTTTCTATGTTTCTAAATACAAAAATGAAATAAATACTAAAAATCACATTGCACTCTTTACAGAACAGTCAGGAGTTATGTCCCTGACAGCAATAATGGATAGCTAGGAGTGATTAAAGACACCTTAGTCCAAAGGGTAACATCGCACTCCAAAACCGCAAATGTTTACGATAGAATTCACACGAGCACATTAGCATGAATAATCATTCAAAGGAACATTACGCCCTTTCCAATTATCAACCCTTCTCGCAAGGCGACACTAACTCATGCCAGCTATATTGGTTCAACTCGCATAAAAAGGAATGGGTATTTCGACAAGAATCACCAATTATGCATTTTTATAGCAACAGAGCAACAGTCGGTGCTTTACAGAAAGGATGGGAGAGGTTCGAGACAATGGCAAGGTGCAGAAACAAAAAACTTGCATTTCTACAGCGCTATTCGTGACCACCGAACATCCCAAAGGGCTTTGCAACCAGTGTAGTCACTGCTGTAATGCAGGAAACGTGGCAGCCAACTTCTGCACAGCAAGCTCCCACAAACAGCAATGTGATAATGACCAGATTATCTAGGGTTTTTTTTAATGACACTGATTTGAGAGATAAAATTTGGCCAGGAAATCAGGAAGAACTCCCCCCCGCTCTTCAAAATAGAGCCAGTGGGTCGTTTTACGTCCACCCGAGGGCAGACTCAGTTTAACGTCTCACCCGAAAGACGGCACCTCCGAGAGTGCGGCACTCCTCAGTGCTGCCCCTCCGACAGTGCGGCGCTCCCTCAGTGCTGCCCCTCCGACAGTGCGGCGCTCCCTCAGTACCGCCCCTCCGAGAGTGTGGCGCTCCCTCAATACCGTCCCTCCGACAGTACGGCACTCCCTCACTACCAGCACTGGGAGAGTCAGCCTGGGTTTATAAGAACATAAGAAATAGGAGCAGGAGTCGGCCATTTGGCCCCTCGAGCCTGCTCCGCCATTTAATGCGATCATGGCTGATCTGATCCTGGACTCAGCTCCACTTCCCTGCCTGCTCCCCATAACTCTTCACTCCCTTATCGCTCAAAAATCTGTCTATCGCCACCTTCAATATATCCCATGACCCAGCTTCCACACCGCTCTTGGGTAGAGAATTCCACAGATTTACAACCCTCATAAGAAATTCCTTCTCATCTCCGTTCTAAATGGGCGACCACTTATTCTGAAACTATGCCCTCTAGTTTTAGATTCTCCCCACCCCGAGGGGAAACACCCTCTCTGCATCTACCCTGTCCAGCCCCCTCAGTATCTTATATGTCGCAATAAGATCACCTCTCATTCTTCTGAACTCCAACGAGTACAGGCAGGCCCAACCTTTCTTCATAAGTCAACCCCCTCATCTCAGGAATCAACCTAGTGAACCTTCTCAGAACTGCCTTCAATGCAAGTATATCCCTCCTTAAATAAGGAGACCAAAACTGCACGCAGTACTCCAGGTGTGGCCTCACCAATACCCTGCACAGTTGTAGCAGGACTTCCCTGCTTTTATACTCCATCCCCCTTGCAATAAAGGCCAACATTGCATTTTCCTGCCAGACCCAAGTCTCTGGAGTGGGACTTGAACCTACAACCTTCTGACTCAAAGGCGAGGGTGCTACCCACTGAGCCACTTGGGGGCTGGGGTGGGGGGGGGGGGGGGGGGTTAGGAAGTGTGCCAGAGTGCAGGAATACTTTGGACAAAAGGCTTTGCCACTGATTGGACTACTGCGTGTCGCTTTGCTCACAGTCGGAAAAGCAGAGGGTGAATACACAGGCTTCAAGAGCAGTGGGTTGGAAAGTTAAAAGCACTCTTTACTATTTCAACATCACACCATAAATACAGTGCAGCTAACCACACTTCAGATGACGCATACAAGCATGACTTTTTTTAGAACTAGAAATTACACCCGAAAAGGGTGCAAAATAAAAGCAAATATTTTTTCTTAAGCAAAGCTGAACCACGCTTGACAAATCTTTGAGTTTTTTGAGGATGTAACTAGTAGAGTGGACAAGGGAGAACCAGTGGATGTGGTGTATTTGGACTTTCAAAAGGCTTTTGACAAGGTCCCACACAAGAGATTGGTGTGCAAAATTAAAGCACATGGTATTGGGGGTAATGTACTGACGTGGATAGAGAACTGGTTGGCAGACAGGAAGCAGAGAGTCGGAATAAACGGGTCCTTTTCAGAATGGCAGGCAGTGACTAGTGGGGTACCGCAGGGTTCAGTGCTGGGACCCCAGCTATTTACAATATACATTAATGATTTAGACAAAGGAATTAAATGTAATATCTCCAAGTTTGCAGATGACACTAAGCTGGGTGGCGGTGTGAGCTGTGAGGAGGACGCTAAGAGGCTGCAGGGTGACTTGGACAGGTTAGGTGAGTGGGCAAATGCATGGCTGATGCAGTATAATGTGGATAAATGTGAGGTTATCCACTTTGGTGGCAAAAACATGAAGGCAGAATATCTGAATGGCGACAGATTAGGAAAAGGGGAGGTGCAACGAGACCTGGGTGTCATGGTACATCAGTCATTGAAAGTTGGCATTCAGGTACAGCAGGCGATGAAGAAAGCAAATGGCATGTTGGCCATCATAGTGAGAGGATTTGAGTATTGGAACAGGGAGGTCTTACTGCAGTTGTACAGGACATTAGTGAGGCCACACCTTGAATAGTGTGTGCAATTTTGGTCTCCTAATGAGGAAGGATATTCTTGCTATTGAGGGAGTGCAGCGAAGGTTCACCAGACTGATTCCCGGGATGGCAGGACTGACATATGAAGAAAGAATGGATCGACCAGGCTTATATTCACTGGAGTTTAGATGAATGAGAGGGGATCACATAGAAACATAAAATTCTGACGGGATTGGACAGGTTAGATGCAGGAAGAATGTTTCCCGATGTTGGGGGAAGTCCAGAACCAGGGGTCTCAGTCTAAGGATAAGGGGTAAGCCATTTAGGACCGAGATGAGGAGAAACTTCTTCAGAGAATTGTGAACCTGTGGAATTCTCTACCGCAGGAAGTTGTTGAGGCCAGTTCGTTAGATATATTCAGAAGGGAATTAGATGTGGCCCTTACGACTAAAAGGGATCAGGGGGTATGGAGTGAAAGCAGGAATGGGGTACTGAAGCTGCAGTTTCGAGCAATGAGAGGTGATCTCATTGAAAAATAAGATTCTGAGGGGGCTTGACAGGGTAGATGCAGAGAGGATGTTTCCCTAGGGCTGGAGAGTCTAGACTAGTGGGCATAATCTCAGGCCATTTAGGACTGAGATGAGGAGGAATTTCATCACTCGGAGGCTGGTGAATCTTTGGAATTCTCTGCCCAAGAGGGCTGTGGAGGCTCAGTCGTTGAGTATATTCAAGGCTGAGATCGACAAATTTTTGGGCTCTCAGGGAAATCAAGGGATTAGGCGGGAAAGTGGAGTTGAGGTAGAATATCAGCCATGATCTTATTGAATGGCGGAGCAAGCTCGAAGAACCATATGGCCTGCTCCTAATTCTTATATTCTTATGCACAAGATCCCACGGCCACTATTTCAAAGAAGAGCAGGGGAAATCTCCCTGGTCAACATTTATCCCACAACCAACATCGCTAAAAATAGACGACCTGGTCATTATCGCATTGCTGTTTGTGGGAGCTTGCTGTGCGCAAATTGCTGCTGTGTTTCCTACATTGGCTGCAAAGGGTTTTGGGATGTCCTGCAGCCATGAGAGGCGCTATAGAAACGCAAGTCATTCATTTTTCTTTTTATTGTTGCTTGTGGGAGCATGCTGTTCACCAATTTGCTGGCAACATTCCTTCATTACACCAATAACTACACTTCAAAAGTACTTCATTGGCGGAAAAGCGCTTTGGGATGTCACGAGGCGGTGCAAGATCCTGTACACATGCAAATTTTTCTTTGTGAACATGTGAACTACAGGCGCAAACATTCCAGTTGCCAAAGACCACACACAATCTCTTAGGATTTAACAAGCGGCTGAGAAAATTATGAATTTTTCAAAAAGACAGCACAACTTTCTCAATTTTGTACCTTCAACTTTTTCAAAAAAAAACTGGTGTCAAGGCTGTATTTAATTCATAAATCGATTGATTTGACAACTCAAAAAAGTTGCACCAATTACTTAAACAAAGGTCATACTCCAGCTATTGTAAAAACAAGTTTGAGATATAAAATCCAAAAACACTGTACAGTACATGACAAACGACAAAGTGCAACTCACAAAATATTCTATATCAATGCATAAAAGCAGACTTAATTTGAATATTAGCAAAATAATGTAGAATAGAGCACATAAATCTAGGCTGACACTCCAGTGCCAGTACTGAGGGAGTGCTGCACTGTCGGAAGTGTCGTCTTTCGATGAGACAGTGTCAGCTGAGGCTCAGTGGGTAGTACTCTCGCCTCGGAGTCAAAAGGTTGTGGGTTCAAGTCACACTCCAGGTCTTGAGCACAAATAAAAATCTAGGCTGACACTCCCAGTGCAGTGCTGAGGGAGCGCCGCACTGTCGGAGGGGCAGTACTGAGGGAGCGCCGCACCGTCGGAGGGGCGGTACTGAGGGAGCGCCGCACCGTCGGAGGGGCGGTACTGAGGGAGCGCCGCACCGTCGGAGGGGCGGGACTGAGGGAGCGCCGCACCGTCGGAGGGGCGGTACTGAGGGAGCGCCGCACCGTCGGAGGGACGGTACTGAGGGAGCGCCGCACCGTCGGAGGTGTCGTACTGAGGGAGCGCCGCACCGTCGGAGGGGCGGTACTGAGGGAGCGCCGCACCGTCGGAGGGGCGGTACTGAGGGAGCGCCGCACCGTCGGAGGGGCGGTACTGAGGGAGCGCCGCACCGTCGGAGGGGCGGTACTGAGGGAGCGCCGCACCGTCGGAGGTGCCGTACTGAGGGAGCGCCGCACTGTCGGAGGGGCGGTACTGAGGGAGCCCCGCACCGTCGGAGGGGCGGTACTGAGGGAGCACCGCACTGTCGGAGGTGTCGTACTGAGGGAGCGCCGCACCGTCGGAGGGGCGGTGCCGAGGGAGCACCACACTGTCGGAGGTGCCGTCTTTCAGATGAGACGTCAAACCGAGGCACCGTGCGCTCTCTCAAATGGACGTAAAAGATCCCGGGGCCACTATTGGAAGAAGAGCAGGGGGAGTTCTCCCCGGGGTCCTGGGGCCAATATTTATCCCTCAACCAACAGAACATTAAAAAAAACAGATTCTCGGGTCATTATTACATTGTTGTTTTTGGGATCTTGCTGTGCGCAAGTTGGCTGCCAACTACCGCACATTGACACTTCATTGGCTGTAATGAGGTGTCAAAGCGCTTTGAGACGTCAATTGGTGGCGAAAGGCGCTATATAAATCCAAGTCTGTCAGAATAATTGAGCAAGAAGCATTTTTTTAATTTTATACTGTGTTAAATCAGCATTTTCGAATTCGAAGTAATGTGAAATAAAGCAACTAGTTCTTCCCCCGCCCCCGACCCCAAAAAAAACTAAATGGTTTATTGCAAAGGCAAAAATGCACAAAGTCCAAGTGACTTCAATCCATAAATAAGAATTGCACCTTGCTGTCGCTGCAGGGAATGTCGGTGTTCACCTGGCACCAACTGTTAGCTCGGTTTTAAAGCTCAAATAATGGTTTTCAGGACCAACTTACCTCAGGGAATTCGATGTTTGGTGGGAGTCAGCAGGTTTCCGAAGAAATTTTTGATTTATCTTGAAATTTTTTTCGCTGCTTATTTTTCTTGTACCTCGCGTCGTCCGCCCGCTTTCTGCCAGAGCGAGCCTTCGTCGGCCCAGGTGGGCGGACCGGAAGTCCCGCCTCCTCGCCGCTCCCCGCGCCGCTGGTTGGTCCGGCTCGGGGCGCCCCGTCCGCCGATTGGCTGAGCCGCTGGTCGATCAGACGGCGGAGCCCGCCCCCCCTCTTCCCTGATTCCCAGGTAAGATTGGAGGCAGGGCATGTTTCGGAGAAGGTGGAACCAGTGACTGAGCACTGGCTAATTAACTAACTAAATAACCAACTAACTATTTACCTAACAATCTAACTACCTACCAACTAACTATTCATCTAACAATCTATTACCCAACTACCTACCAACTAACTAAATAACCAACTAACTATTCACCTAACAATCTATTACCCAACTCCCTACCAACTAACTAAATAACCAACTAACTATTCACCTAACAATCTATTACCCAACTACCTACCAACTAACTAAATAACCAACTAACTATTCACCTAACTACCTAACCAATTATCTCCCTAATCAACCAACTAAATAATTAACTAACCCACCCACTACCTCTGATGTGAGATTGGAGGTGCAGCAAATGGCTGAGCAATGGCTAACTAGCAAACTAAATAACCAACTAACTATTCACCTAACAATCTATTATCTAACTACCTAACCAACTATCTCCCTAATCAACCAATTAAATAATTAACTAACCCACCCACTACCTCTGATGTGAGATTGGAGGTGGAGCAAATGGCTAAAGAAAGGCAGATGTTGGATGGCTAATTAACTAACTAAATAACCAACTAACTATTTACCTAACAATCTAACTACCTACCAACTATCTCCCTAACCAACTCTCGACTTAACCAACCAACTAAATAATTAACTAACCCACCCACTACCTCTGATGTGAGATTGGAAATAGTGCAAATGGCTGAACTAGGAAGGAGATGGATGGATAATTAAACTATTTATCTAACTAGCTATCTAACTCATCATCATCATAGGCAGTCCCTCGGAATCAAGGAAGACTTGCTTCCACTCTTAAAATGAGTCTTTAGGTGGCTGAACAATCCAATACAAGAAATACAGTCCCTGTCACAGGTGGGACAGACAGTGGTTGAGGGAAGGGGAGGGTGGGACTGGTTTGCCGCACGCTCCTTCCGCTACCTGTGCTTGGTTTCTGCACGCTCTCGGCGACGAGACTTGAGGTGCTCAGCGTCCTCCCGGATGCACTTCCTCCACTTAGGGCGGCCTGGCCTTTGGCCAGGGACTCCCAGGTGTTGGTGGGGATGTTGCACTTTATCAGGGAGGCTTTGAGGGTGGTCCTTGTAATGTTTCCTCTGCCCACCTTTGGCTCGTTTGCCGTGAAGGAGTTCCGAGTAGAACGCTTGCTTTGGGAGTCTTGTGTATGGCATGTCTAACCACCTAACTAACTATTTACCTATCTCTCTTCCTACCTAACTATCTAACTCTACCTACCCAACTATCTACATAACTAACTAACCCATTAATTAATGAAATAATTAACCAACTAACGAATTAATGAACTAAATTATTAACTAACTAACCAACCCACTGCCTCTGAAGTGAGATTGGAGAAGCTGCAGCAAATGGCAGACCAAGGAAGAAGATGGATGGCTAACTAGTTAACTAACCAAATAATGAATACAGTAACTAACAAGATAATTAATGAACGATCTAACTAAACAATTAACTAACTAATGAACTAACAAAATAATTGACTAAGTAACCAACTATCTAATTAACTTGCTAAATAATTAACTAACAAACTGACTACACGCTGGAGAAACTGAGGATGGATCTCCTTGGAACAGAAAAGGTTAAGGGGATAGTTTATAGAGAAGTTCAAGATCATGAAGGGTTTTGATAGAGTAAAGAAGGAGAAAGTGCTTCCAGTGGCAGGAGGGTCAGTAACCAGGGGACGCAGATTTAAGATAATTGGCAAAAGAAACAGAAACATTTGCATTTATACAGTGCTTTTCATCACCCCAGGATGTCCCAAAGTGCTTTACAACTCAAGAAGCTTTTTTTTTAAAGTGCAGTCACTGTTGTAATGCAGAAACCACGGCAGCTCAGTTAGCGCACAGCAAGCTCCCACAAACAACAATGTGATAATGACCAGATCATCTGTCTAGGTGTTGATCGAGGGATAAATATTGGTCCCAGGACACCGGGGAGAACTCCCCTCACTCTTCTTCCAAAAAGAGCTAATCCCATTTCCCAGCTCTGGGTCCGTAGCCCTGTCGGTTACGGCATTTCAAGTGCACATCCAAGTACGTTTTAAATGTGATGAAGGTTTCTGCCTCGACCACCCTTTCAGGCAGCGAGTTCCAGACCCTCACCACCCTTGGTTTGTTAGTTAATTTGTTAGTTTGCAGGTGAAGCAGGTAATCAGGAAGGCGAATGGAATGTTGGCCTTCATTGCGAGAGGGATGGAGTACAAAAGCAGGGAGGTCCTGCTGCAACTGTACAGGGTATTGGTGAGGCCGCACCTGGAGTACTGCGTGCAGTTTTGGTTACCTTACTTAAGGAAGGATATACTAGCTTTGGAGGGGGTACAGAGGCGATTCACTAGGCTGATTCCGGAGATAGGTTACCTTATGATGATAGATTGAGTAGACTGGGTCTTTACTCGTTGGAGTTCAGAAGGATGAGGGGTGATCTTATAGAAACATTTAAAATAATGAAAGGGATAGACAGGATAGAGGCAGAGAGGTTGTTTCCACTGGTCGGGGAGATTAGAACTAGGGGGCACAGCCTCAAAATACGGGGGAGCCAATTTAAAACCGAGTTGAGAAGGAATTTCTTCTCCCAGAGGGTTGTGAATCTGTGGAATTCTCTGCCCAAGGAAGCAGTTGAGGCTAGCTCATTGAATGTATCCAAGTCACAGATAGATTTTTAACCAATAAGGGAATTAAGGGTTACGGGGAGAAGGTGGGTAAGTGGAGCTGAGTCCACGGCCAGATCAGCCATGATCTTATTGAATGGCAGAGCAGGCTCGAGGGGCTAGATGGCCTACTCCTCTTCCTAATTCTTATGTTCTTATGTTATGTACCCTCTGGGTGAAAAAAACTTTCCTCAACTCCCCTCTAATCCTACCAATTACTTTCAATCTATGCCCCCTGGTTATTGACCTCTCCTATCCACGCTATCTAGGCCCCTCATAATTTTATACACCTCAATTAAGTCTCCCCTCAGTCTCCTCTGTTCCAAAGAAAACAACCCCAGCCTATCCAATCTTTCTTCATCGCTAAAATTCTCCAGTCCTGGCAACTGCCGAGTAAATCGGTTCTGTACCCTCTCCAGTGCATCTTTCCTATAATGTGGTGACCAGAACTACATGCAGTACTCTAGCTGTGGCCTAACTAGCGTTTTACACAGTTCCAGCATAACCTGTTTCTTGTATTCTCTGTAAGCTGCTCCATTGTGTTAATATTAACCAGGAAGTCTCAAAATTCACGCCTGCAGATACCAAATTTAACTCTTTCTCGACATCTTTTGCAGCCATTGTGGATTCCACAAGGTTGCGAAACCATTTGCTATTTTGAGAGAAAAGAGCTGGAACAACTCCCGGGCGCCTGACACAGCTATCGCTCAGAGGCACTTCGGAGATAAGACCCAGTGAGGTTGGCAAATAATTGCAGTGCAAAGAAGCCTCGCCCGCTCACCACCTTCCTGTGGTCGGGAAACGTAGCCATTCCTGAGTCACCGAGGATAGCTTCAGCCACAAGTAACGCAGGTATTAAAGGAGTTGGTTCAGGTGCTTTCTGAGCCGCTTAATCCGCCCCCCAAGTGTAATACTGAACCGTACGGATCACTAAAGTCCCAGAATTTATCCCCTGAATTACCTGAGCTTACAACATAAGAAATAGGAGCAGGAATTGGCCATTCGGCCCCTCGAGCCTGCTCCGCCATTCAATAAGATTACGGCTGATGTTGGCCTCAACTCCACTTTCCTGCCCGTTCCCCATATCCCTCGATTTCCCCTATTGTTCAAGAATCTGTCTATCTTAGCCTTGAATACATTCAATGACTCAGCTTCCACAGCTGGCATGAGAGGGCTGCCTTACGATGAGAGATTGTGTAGAATGGGCCTACACTCTCTGGAGTTTAGAAGGATGAGAGGTGATCTCATTGAAATATGTAAGATTCTGAAGGAAACTGAAAGGGTAGATGCAGGGAGGATGTTTCCCCCGGGCTGGGGAGTCTAGAACCAGGGGTCACACAGTCTCAGGATAAGGGCTCGGCCATTTAGGACTGAGGTGAGGAGGAATTTCTTCACTCAGGAGGGTGGTGAATCTTTGGAATTCTCTGCCTCAGAGGGCTGTGGAGGCTCAGTCGTTGAGTATATTCGAGGCTGAGATCGATAGATTTTTGGAGTCTAGGGGAATCAAGGGATCGGGCAGGAAAGTGGAGTTGGGGTCGATTTTATCGAATGGCGGAGCAGGCTCGAAGGACAGTAGAGCCTAGTGCTACTCATATTTATGTTCTTAGCTCTCCGGGGTAGAGAATTCCATAGATCCACGACCCTCAGAGAAGAAATTCCTCCTCATCTCCGTCTTAAATGGGCGACTCCCCTTATTCTGAAACTATGTGCTCCTTAGTTCTAGATTCCCCCACGAGAGGAAACATCCTCTCTGCATCTACCCTGTCGAGCCCCCTCAGTATCTTATATATGTTTCAATAAGATCACCTCTCATTCTTCTAAACTCCAATGAGTATATGCCCAACCTGCTCAACAGTCCCTCATAAGTCAACCCCTTCATCCCAGGAATCCACCTGGTGAACCACGATGGCTATAGAAAGAAAAGGGAGAACTACATTTCTATAGCACCTTTCACCACCTCAGGACACCCCAAAGTGCTTTTCAGCCAATGAAGTATTTTGGAAGTGTAGTCACTGTTATAATCTGGAAAACGCAGCGGTCAATTTGCGCACAGCAAGCTCCCACAAACCGCGTGATAATGAACAGTTCATCTGTTATAGTGATGTTAGTTGAGGGACAAATATCGGCCCCAGGACACCGGGGGGAACCGCCCTCCCCTGCTCTTCTTCAAAATAGTGGCCCGGGATCTTTTACGTCCACCTGAGAGAGCCTCGGTTTAATGTCTCATCCGAAAGACAGCACCTCAGATAGTGCGGCGCTCCCTCAGCACTGCCCCTCCAACAGTGCGGCGCTCCCTCAGTACTGCCCCTCCGACAGTGCAGCGCTCCCTCAGTACTGCCCCTCCAACAGTGCGGCGCTACCTCAGTACTGCCCCTCCGACAGTACAGCGCTCCCTCAGTACTGCTCCTCCGACAGCGCAGTACGGTGCTCCCTCAATACTGCCCCTCCGACAGTGCGGCACTCCCTCAGTACTGCTCCTCCGACAGCGCAGTGCGGCGCTCCCTCAGTACTGCCCCTCCGACAGCGCAGTGCGGCGCTCCCTCAGTACTGCCCCTTCGACAGCGCACCCTCAGTACTGCCCCTCCGACAGCACAGTACGGCGCTCCCTCAGTACTGCCCCTCCGACAGCGCAGTACGGCGCTCCCTCGGTACTGCCCCTCCGACAGCGCAGTGCGGCGGTCCCTCAATACCGCCCCTCCGACAGTGGGGCACTCCCTTAGTTCTGCACTGGGATATATGCTGACACTATATCCCAACTCGCACATGAAGATTGGCCATATGTATGCAGCACTAGGAGGCATCTATGCAACCGTATTTCACTATCTTGATTTGGCATCTTACGGAGAAGAAGAAAATTGGGGATATGCATAATCAGGAATGCCGTACCATCGGAACAACACTGATAATATGCTTGCTCGTGGGACAGTGGCGTCCAGCTCGGTAGCGCCACTAGCAGGCACCGGCTGATACTGCAGCTGTTGGAAATGGCCAGGCTGTCAAACATCTGGATTCCTGCTCTTCAAATCAGACAAAATGTGGCATTATATTGGTCTGAAGATAACGCCAGTATTTTAAACCATATCTTGCACAAACTTGAAGGCTTCTGTGTCAGAATAAGGAGCCGCCCATTTAAAACGGAAATGAGGAGGAATTTCTTCTCTCAGGGGTTCATGAATCTTTGGAATTCTCTGCCCCAGAGAGCTGTGGAGGCTGGGTCATTGAATGTATTTAAGGCGGAGATAGACAGATTTTTGAGCGATAAGGGAGTCAAGGGTCATGGGGAGCGGGCGGGGAAGTGGAGCTGAGTCCATGATCGGATCAGCCATGATCTTATTGAATAGTGGAGCAGGCTCGAGGGGCCAAATGGCCGACTCCTGCTCCTATTTCTTATGTTCGAGCTGTGGCTTGGCGCGCAACATCTTAATGGCCGTGGGATCTTTTACGTCCACCCGAGAGAGCAGACGGGGCCTCGGTTTAAAGTCTCATTCGAATGATGGCACCTCCGACAGTGTGGCGCTCCCTCAGCACTGCACTGGATTATCAGCCTAGATTTTTGTGCTCAAGCCCCTGGAGTGGGACTTGAACCCTCAACCTTCTGACTCAGAGGCGAGGGTGCTGCCCACTGAGCCCCTGGTTGACACAGAGGTTAATTCAGGGACAAAGGGTTAACGGTTATTAAATAGCTCTTTCACATCTGTTTATATTCAGGAAAAGGAAGGAATGTTGGCTAAACCAGTCATCAGATTGCCAGGAATGAGACAGGATGAGCTAGACAGTATTCAAGTAACACTGGCTGTGCATTCAGTTATAATAGTACGATGCTTTAAAATAGATCTGGATCAGACCAAAATGCGCTCATGGGTATTGAGCGAAACTGCAATTGACATATTTGTACGTTTGTTAAATTCAGAAGAGTTTATGGAAAGTGGCGCCCATTACGAGAGGTTTTAGTTATGCAGAGACACGAGAGAAATTGGGGCTCTTTTCGTTAAAACAAAAAGGTCTGATGGAGGTGTTCACAATGACGAAGAATTTTGATTAAGTTCAATAAAGAAAAAAACATTTCAACTCGTTGGTGAGTGGTAACAAAGAGACTAGGAAAAATGTTTGTATTTTGCAGAGGATTGCTGAGACATGGAATGCCCTGCCATAAACAGTGGTGCAAGCAGAATCGCAAATGCTTTTAAAAAGGAAATGGATAAATATTTGAAACAAAAACATTGAATAAGTGCGAGGAAAAGGCAAGGGGTCTGGGACTAATTGGATTGCTCTTCCGGTGTCAACTATGGCTGAGTGGGTAGCTGTCTCTCTCGCTTCTGTGTCAGACGTTTGTGGGTTCGAGCCCCACTCCAGAGACTTGAGCACAAAATCCAGGCCGACACTTCAGTGCAGTGCTGAGGGAGCGCCGCACAGTCGGAGGGGCGGTGCTGAGGGAGCGCCGCACTGTCGGAGGGGCAGTACTGAGAGAGCGCCGCACAGTCAGAGGGGCGGTACTGAGAGAGCGCTGCACAGTCGGAGGGGCAGTACTGAGGGAGCGGCGCACAGTCGGAGAGGCGGTGCTGAGGGAACGCCGCACTGTCGGAGGGGCGGTGCTGAGGGAGCGCCGCATAGTCGGAGGGGCTGTACTGAGGGAGAGTCGGAGGGGCGGTACTGAAGGAGCGCCGCACTGTCGGAGGGGGCGCCGTACTGTCGGAGGGGTAGTACTGAGGGAGCGCAGCACTGTCGGAGGGGCGGTGCTGAGGGAGCGCCGCACTGTCGGAGGGGCGGTGCTGAGGGAGCGCCGCACTGTCGGAGGGGCGGTGCTGAGGGAGCGTCGCAGTGTTTTTCAGATGAGACATTAAACCGAGACCTCCGTCTGCTCTCTCAGGTGGACGTAAAAGATCCCACAGACCAGTAAGTTTAACATCTGTTGCAAGACAAGTTCTTTTGAAATCGATTTTGGGAGATTTAGCAGGCGAGCAGTTGGAAAGACATGTTAAAGAAAAGTCAGTACGAATTTAAAAAGATAGGGAGGTCACCCTTAACGAACCTGAGAGTATTTTTCAAAGAGGTTACTGACGTGGGAAGTGCAGTTATTGCAAGCACAGATTTTTCAGAAAGCTTTTGACAAGGTTCCAGTTGTAGCAACTTCACTGCTGCCCCCCCCACCCCTGCCCCCGTGAGTTAACTGAACACAGGCTCTCCTGGGGCAGCTGGTCTGTATATTGAGGGACTGCATTTGGCACTGCCTTTATTCATTTAACCATCAGGGGAGCAGTGGAAGGAAAGACTCGCATTTCTATAGCGCCTTTCACGACCACCGGACGTCCCGATGCGCTTTACAGCCAATGAAGCCCTTTTTGAAGTGTAGTCACTGTTGTAATGTAGGGAAATGCAGCAGCCAATTCACGCACAGCAAGCTCCCACAAACAGCAATGTGATAATTACCCAGATCATCTGTTTTTTTTCGTGATGTTGGTTGAGTGATAAATATTGGCCCCAGGACACCGGGGAGAACTCCCCCTGCTCTTCTTCGTAATAGTGGCCGTGGGATCTTTTATGTCCACCCAAGGTGAGGGCGGGGCCTCATGATTTAATGTGTCATTCGAAAAACGGCGCTCCCTCAGTACTGCCCCTTCGACAGTACGGCACTCCCTCAGTACTGCCCCTCCGACAGTGCGGCGCTCCCTCAGTACTGCCCCTCCGACAGTGCGGCACTCCCTCAGTACTGCTCCTCCGACAGAGCGGCGATCCCTCAGTACTGCCCCTCCGACAGTGCGGCACTCCTTCAGTACTGCCCCTCCGACAGTGTGGCGCTCCCTCAGTACCGCCCCCTCCGACAGTGCGGCGCTCCCTCAGTACCGCCCCCTCCGACAGTGCGGCGCTCCCTCAGTACCGCCCCTCCGACAGTGCGGCGCTCCCTCAGCACCGCCCCTCCGATAGTGCGGCACTCCCTCAGTACCGCCCCTCCGACAGTGCGGCGCTCCCTCAGTACTGCCCCTCCGACAGTGTGGCGCTCCCTCAGCACCGCCCCTCCGACAGTGCGGCGCTCCCTCATTACCGCCCCTCCGACAGTACAAGACTGGGAGTGTCAGCCTAGATTTTTATGCTCAAGTCTCTCAAGTGGGACTTGAACTCACTAACCTTGGAGGCGAGAGTGCTATCCACTGAGCCACAGGATTCACCATCAGGCCTCTCAGACAGGCTACCATACCCTGATTTTAAGTCAAAATTATTTTTAAAAAATCATTAGTGTCCCATTTATTTCTGTTTTTCTTTATTTAAACAGTGAGTGCAGGTGACATCGTAGATGAAGTGGCCGGATGGCATCGTTGAGCCTTGACTAGGTGAGAATTACGGGATTGTGCCGCATGGCCGCCGCAAACAGGCGGTAACGGGTCTTACCGAGACCCTGAATCTCGGCCCCAAGATGTCTTACTGCAATTATACATGGTATCTGGGTGCCTGCGTTAGGGGGGCGCAGTGCCGAGGGAGGCATTGTACACTTTTTGTGGTGCAAACTTGCAAACTAAAGTGCCGGGACATGTGCGCTCCAAGAGAGGGGCCTGGGCAGGACCTTAAAATAAGACTCTCAAAAACATTCCCAAAGCCACAACACAAATCCCTGAAAAAATGAAAAGAACACTCGCACTTACCTGCGGAGTACGTTACCTTCTTCTGCACCGCCGGCAATGCTGGACCGCACGGATATCCCCAGGCGGTCATCGCTGACGCACTTCCGGGCGGACGAGTCGGGCAAAAGGCCAAAGTACTGCCGGCGTCGCAACAAGTGGCGTTGCACGCCCGGTGCGGCTCTTCCCGGCGGAGTTGCTCAGGATCGCGACGGGGGCACCGGAGACCCACAACGCCGCCTTTCACGCCGCTCCGGGGGCGAAACCCGGAGTGCAAAGGACCGGAAAATCCAGCCCAAGATGTCTTACTGCAATTATATCATCATCATCGTAGGCAGTCCCTCGGAATCGAGGAAGACTTGCTTCCACTCTTAACATGAGTCCTTAGGTGGCTGAACAGTCCGATACGGGAGCCACAGTCCCTGTCACAGGTGGGACAGACAATGGTTGAGGGAAGGGGAGGGTGGGACTGGTTTGCCGCACGCTCCTTCCGCTGCCTGCGCTTGGTTTCTGCACGCTCTCGGCGTTGAGACTCGAGGTGCTCAGCGCCCTCCCGGATGCACTTCCTCCACTTAGGGCGGACTGGTTTTTGGCCAGGGATTCCCAGGTGTCGGTGGGGATGTTGCACTTTATCAGGGAAACTTTGAGGGTGTCCCTTGTAACGTTTCCTCTGCCCACCTTTGGCTCACTTGCCGTGAAGGAGCTCCGAGCAGAGCACCTACACTGCAATTATATAGGGCCCTGGTGACACCGAACCTGGAGTATTGTGTACAGTTTTGGTCTCCTTACCTAAGGAAGGATATACTTACCATAGAGGGAGTGCAGCGAAGGTTCACCAGACTGATTCCTGGGATGGGGGGATTGTCATACGAGGAGAGATTGAGCAGACTAGGCCGATATTCTCTGGAGTTTAGAAGAATGAGAGGTGATCTCATTGAAACACACACAATTCTTACAGGGCTTGACAGGGTAGATGCAGGGAGGATGTTTCCCCCGGGCTGAGGAGTCTAGAACCAGGGGGTCACAGTCTCAGAATAAAGGGGGTCGGCCATTTGGGACTGAGATGAGGAGGAATTTCTTCACTCTGAGGGTGGTGAATCTTTGGAATCCTCTACCCCCAGAGGACTATGGAGGCTCAGTCGTTGGGTCTATTCAAGGCTGAGATCGGTGGAATTCTCTACCACAGAAAGTTGTTGAGGCCAGTTCGTTAGATATATTCAAAAGGGAGTTAGATGTGGCCCTTCCGGCTAAGGGGATCAAGGGGTATGGAGAGAAAGCAGGAATGGGGTACTGAAGTTGCATGATCAGCCATGATCATATTGAATGGTGGTGCAGGCTCGAAGGGCCGAATGGCCTACTCCTGCACCTATTTTCTATGACATCGCCGCCGTATAACCACCAATGAAGTTCGCCACAGACACTGACAGCACATGGCAGCAAGGGCTCTAACGCTTGGCCGCTAAGCAAACATATTTTTAGCCCGACATTAAGGGGTCGAAATTCGGTCGCGCCATTTTTTTTTTGAGGCGGTGTCACCGCCTAACTGTTGATTTTATCGCTGGGCGTTAGGTGCAGTCTCCAACTGCCAAATTTGGTTTTTTACGGCCCAAAAGGTGAGAGAGCAGCGTTAAAAAGGTGACGCTGCACACTCATCCTCGGGCAGGAGCTCAGGAGGCCGACTGAACTTCGCATCAGGAGGCTGCCACCACGCGCGCTGGAAAATGGGAAGAAAAGAAACCTCAAGCTTATCCGAGCCCCCCACACACAAACTTTCCCCACTGTTAGAAACATAGAAAATAAGTGCAGGAGCAGGCCAATCAGCCCTTCGAGCCTGCACCACCATTCAATATGATCATGGCTGATCATGCAACTTCAGTACCCCATTCCTGCTTTCTCTCCATACCCCTTCATCCCTTTAGCCGTAAGGCCCACATCTAACTCCCTTTTGAATATATCTAATGAACTGGCCTCAACAACTTTCTGTGGCAGAGAATTCCACAGATTCACAATTCTCAGTGAAGTTTCTCCTCATCTCGGTCCTATATGGCTTATGTTGTGTCTCTGCACCTTGGTTAAAAACTCACACGAGGCATGGATATATCAGACACGGTCACTCTGTGACCTTCACTTTATTCCCAGGACTAAAGAGTGCTGATCCTGGGTGGGACCTCCCCTTTTATACCTGGAAGCCCAGGTGAGGAGCTCACGCCCTGTGGTCAGGGTGTGCATTACAAGGGTACAGGTACAGTATGCATGAGTTACAGTTACATACTTATAATCATTGCAAGATGGTGAAATACATGACATCGCCTCCCCCCCTTAGGTCTTTTAGTTTCAGAGGTTAAGTCCATCGGGTGGTCATTGCTCTCTCGTGGAGCGCCGCAGTTGTTGCTCTGGTGGCTGAGCCTAGGCACGCGTCTCTGTCATTTGAGGTGATTTCGGCCTGTCCGGGTTGGCCGTATGCTGAGGGCTGTCTTTGTTGCTCGTGCGCTGGCAGTGGTGTGGGTGCTATCTCATCATGCTCCTCTTCCGGTTCCTCCGTGTCTGCACTGAACCTTGTCTTTACTTGGTCCAAGTGTTTGCGGCATATCTGCCCATTGTTTAGTCTGATCACCATGATCCTGTTTCCTTCTTTGCCAATTACGGTGCCCTCAAGCCATTTGGGTCCCAAAGCATGGTTAAGAACAAATACCGGGTCATCTATTTCTATCCATCTCCCCCTTGAGCCTCGATCATGGAGCTCGGTTTGGGACTGGCACTTGCCCTCAACAATGTCTGCCAGGGCTGGGTGAATAAGGGACAGCCGTGTCTTGAGCATATGTTTTGTGAGGAGTTCCACTGGCGGGACTCCAGTGAGCGAGTGCGGCCGGGACCTGTACGCCAGCAGGAGGCGCGATAGGCGGTACTGAAGGGAGGGTCCTTGGATGGGTAGCATGCCCTGCTTTATGACTTGGACCGCCCGTTCCGCCTGGCCATTGGAGGTCGGCTTGAACGGCGCTGTCCAGACGTGCTTGATCCCATTGCCCGACATAAACTCCTGGAATTCATGGCTGGTAAAACATGGGCCATTATCACTGACCAGGATGTCCGGCAAGCTGTGGGTCGCGAAAACCGTACGTAGACTCTCCACAGTGATGGATGTCGTGCACGAGTTCAATATGATGCACTCGATCCACTTCGAGTATGCATCGACGACGATCAGGAAAATTTTTCCCATGAACGGGCCCGCATAGTCCAAATGAATACGTGACCATGGTCTGGTGGGCCAGGGGCTGAGTGAGGCCTCCCTGGGGGCATTGCCCAGCTGGGCACACGTCGTGCACCTGCAAACCCAGTGTTCCAGATCTGAGTCAATCCCCGGCCACCACACGTGTGACCGGGCAATGGCCTTCATTAACACGATGCCAGGGTGCTCGCTGTGATGAACGCTTCCCTTTCTTTCTGGGGCATGACTACCCGGTTGCCCCTTAACAGGCAGTCGGCTTGGATAGAGAGTTCATCCATCCGTCTCTGAAATGGCCTGACTTCCTCGGCACACGCCCTGTGTGCGGGCGCCCAGTTCCCAGTCAGGACACATTTCTTTATCATGGATAGGAGGGGGTCCCTGTTAGTCCAGAGTTTGATCTGGCGGGCTGTGATGGGGGAGCACGCAGTGTCAAAAGCCTCAACGGCCATGACCATCTCGGTGCTCTGCTCCGACGCCCCCTTGGTGGTGGCCAGTGGGAGCCTGCTGAGCGTGTCAGCGCAATTTTCGGTGCCTGGCCGGTGCCGTATGGTGTAGTCATATGCAGCCAGCATGAGGGCCCATCGCTGTATGTGAGCTGACGCATTCGCGTTGACAGCCTTGCTGTCGGAAATCAAGGATGTTAACAGCTTGTGGTCCGTCTCTAGCTCGAACCGTCTACCGAAAAGGTACTGGTGCATCTTTTTCACACCGTACACACACGCGAGTGCCTCCTTCTCGACCATGCCGTATCCACGCTCTGCCTGGGAGAGCGACCTGGAGGCGTAAGCCACTGGTTGGAGTCGGCCGTCATCATTACCCTGCTGCAAAACATACCCAACCCCGTAGGATGACGCATCGCATGTTAAAACCAGTTTTTTTACAGGGGTCATACAAAGTCAACAGTTTGTTGGAACACAGCAGGTTCCTCGCCTTATTGAAAGCCCGTTCTTGACAATCCCCCCCAAGACCATTCACAACCTTTACGGAGGAGCATGTGTAAAGGCTCCAACAATGTGTTTAAGTTCGGCAGGAAGTTCCCAAAATAGTTCAAGAGTCCCAGAAATGATCGCAACTCCAATGTGTTGCCAGGCCTGGGCGCCCGGCGACTCGCCTCAATTTTTGATTCAGTGGGCCGGATCCCGTCTGCGGCAACCCTCCTGCCCAGGAACTCAACCTCTGGGGCCAAAAACACACACTTGGTCTTTTTCAGCCGCAGGCCTACCCGTTCCAATCGACGTAGCACCTCCTCCAAGTTGCAGAGGTGTTCCTCAGTGTCTCGACCCGTTATAAGGACGTCATCTTGGAACACAATCATTCCAGGGATGGACTTGAGCAAGCTTTCCATGTTTCGCTGAAAGATAGCCGCTGCCGAACGAATGCCAAACGGGCACCTATTGTAAACAAATAATCCTTTGTGTGTCGTGATGGTGGTCAGAAACTTGGATTCTTCATCCAGTTCCTGAGTCATGTAGGCCGAAGTGAGGTCCAGCTTTGTGAACAGCTTACCACCTGCCAGCGTGGCAAAAAGGTCCTCTGCTCTTGGGAGCGTGTATTGGTCTTGCAGCGACACTCGGTTGATGGTGGCATTGTAGTCGCCACAAATCCTGACCGAGCCATCTGCTTTGAGGACAGGAACAATGGGACTTGCCCAGTCGCTGAATTCAACGGGCGAAATTATGCCCTCTCTGAGCAGCCTGTCCAGTTCACTTTCAATTTTTTCACGCATCACGTACGGCACCGCTCTGGTTTTGTGGTGCACTGGTCTGGCGTCCGGAGTGATGTGTATCACTACTTTGGTGCCCTTGAACGTTCCGACACCGGGTTGAAAGAGTGACTCGAATTTTTGCAATACCTGCGAGCATGAACTTCGCTCCACAGATGAAATGGCGTGCACATCCCCCCATTTCCAATTCATCTCAGCTAGCCAACTCCTCCCCAAGAGCGCGGGGCCATTTCCCGGAACAATCCAGAGTGGCAGCCGGTTCTGTAATCCATTATGCGTTACCACCAAGTTTGCACTGCCTAGCACTGGGATGATCTCTTTGGTGTACGTACGTAGCTGCGTCTCAATGCGTTTCAATTTGGGCCTTCTAGCTGTGTGTGGCCATAGTCTCTCAAATTGTTGGGCGCTCATGAGCGACTGGCTAGCTCCGGTATCCAGCTCCATGTGCACCGGGATGCCATTCAGTAAGACTTTCATCATCATGGGTGGCGTTTTGGTGTATGAGCTGTGGACGTCAGCCACATGAACTCTCTGAACTTCAGCATCCATGGTTGTTCCCCAGGCCTCATCCTGCATTTCAGACCCCTCGTCTGGTTCCTCTGTGTCGCAGACTAGCCTCGCTACTGCCTTTTTGCACATCCTGGCCAGGTGTCCCTTGACATTACAAATCCTACAGGTGTAAAGTTGGAACCTGCAGATTTTTGCAGTCTGTCTGCTCCCACATCTCCAACATGAGCTGAGATTGCTGTTAACAAAAAGGACTATTCCCAGGCATTCCTCTCTGATGGCCCTTTTGGCTGTTTCTAAGCACTCTGATGGGGGATGTTAATTGTCCCATCACAGGATGTATTGTTCCTCGTGATGGCGTGAATTGCTGATGCCCTTTCCATTGTCCCTGTTGCCAGGAGCTTGTTGCTACCTGGGTGGTGTTGAATTGCCCTTGCCTGCCTGTCTGGACGGTGTCGAATTGCCCTTGCCTACCTGTGGGGTTCGGTGTCATTTTTATAACATTGATTCCCTGGTTCAACGCAACTTTAAAACCAGGGCCATGTGCGTAGATTAGCTTGGTCTCCTCTTCCCCTTCCATAGAGGTCTGAGCTATCAACGCCGCCCCTTCTAAAGTCAAATCCTTAGTCTTTATGAGCTTCCTGAAAATGCCGGCATGCTTAATGCCCTCGATGAAAAAGTCCCTGAACATCTCCCCCCTGCAGGCATCGGAGAACTTAGAGACTGGCCAAACGCCGCAGTTCTGCCACGAAGTCAGAGATGTTTTGACCCTCCCGACGCCGGTGAGAGTAGAACCGGTGCCGGGCCATGTGTACGCTACTTGCCGGCTTGAGATGCTCACTGATCAGCTGGCTGAGCTCTTCGAAGGACTTGTCCGCCGGCTTTTGGGGTGCGAGCAGTTCTTTCATTAGCGCATACGTCTGTGGACCACAGCTGGTCAGTAGATGCGCCGTCCGCTTGTCAGCCGCTGCCTCTTCCAGCCAGTCCTTTGTGACAAAGCTCTGCTGGAGTCTTTCCACAAAGTCGTCCCAGTCCTCACCCACACAGTAGCGTTCCTCTGTGCTGCCGGTGGCCATCCTCGTGGTTCGGTGATTCCCGTTTCTCGTCGCCAGATGTTGTGTCTCTGCACCTTGTTACAAACTCACACGCGGCATGGATATATCAGACACGGTCACTCTGTGACCTTCAATTTATTCCCAGGACTAAAGAGTGCTGATCCTGGGTGGGACCTCCCCTTTTATACCTAGAAGCCCAGGTGAGGAACTCACTCCCTGTGGTCAGGGTGTGCATTACAAGGGTACAGGTACAGTATGCATGAGTTACAGTTACATACTTATAGTCATTGCAAGATGGTGAAATACATGACAGCTTACCCCTTATCCTTAGACTGTGACCCCCTGGTTCTGGACTTCTCCAACATCGGGAACATTCTTCCTGCATCTAACCTATCCAGTCCCGTCAGAATTTTATATGTTTCTATGAGATCCCCTCTCATTCTTCTAAATTCCAGTGAGTATAAGCCGAGCTGATCCAGTCTTTCTTCATATGTCAGTCCTGCCATTCCGGGAATCAGTCTGGTGAACCTTCGCTGCACTCCCTCAATAGCAAGAATGTCCTTCCTCAGATTAGGAGACCAAAACTGCACACAATATTCAAGGTGTGGTCTCACCAAGACCCGGTACAACTGCAGCAAGCCCTCCCTGCTCCTATACTCAAATCCCCTTGCTATGAAGGCCAACATACCATTTGCTTTCTTCACCGCCTGCTGTACCTGCTTGCCAAACTTCAATGACTGATGTACCATGACACTCAGGTCTCATTGCACCTCCCCTTTTACTAATCTGTCACCATTCAGATAATCTATCTTCTTGTTTTTGCCACCAAAGTGGATAACCTTACATTTATCCACATTATACTGCATCTGCCATGCATTTGCCCATTCACCTAATCTGTCCAAGTCCCCTTACCTTGCTCTCAGGCCGATTCCGCCAGAGTCCTGCCAATTAAGCACCACTTTTTTCAGGCGGTACGGCAGCCGTACAAACTAAAGAAGAGGCGCCAAAAGGTGTTTCATGCGTACGGACGTCATGATTTCCATGGCGTTAGCTGGCGGGACGTTACGTTTTAATGCCCTTAAAAAAATGACCACCGAATTTGGCGTCGGGCGTGAACAGCACCCAGCACCGCTCCCAACCGCCTGACTTCCGGTTCACACCGAACACCAGCGTCATCAGCAGGCGCTAGCAACCGAATTTCGACCCCTCAAGTCTCAAATAAATCGACCCCACAGTTGGGTTTGTTTTATAAAATCTCTTTTATTGCCTTTCAAAGTATACAAAATTTTTCTTAAAACTGTAAAACACAGATTCTAATATTTCGACGTCGTTTTCCCTCGCGATCACCGAATAAAATTCTGCGGCAAACGGGTGACTGGCTCCTCCCCTCCCCCCCAAACGGGAATGAGGAAGGGGGGGGGGGGGGTGGGGAGAGGCGACGTCAAGACTCGACGACAGCGCGGTCACATTCTGCCTGTTACTAACGCACAGCGGAGATGTAGGTACTAATTCTACACCCCTCCAATTCTCAGACCGTACACTGCTTCAAGGTACAGTGAAGCCTGTGATGTGTGGTCACCCTTGGAACTGATTATGGCTTTTAAATCCCCCCCGCCACCCCATTTCACCCCCTGTAGGACGAACCATAACCGTTAGCCTAATTGTCACAAATTACTACAAAGCTCCCTTCCTCCCCACTTCCCGACCGAAATTTAATCTCCACCAAATTTCAGACGCACCCCGTTTCATCGGAAAACTATACTGAATCATTGAGACTCCTCGAGCAACAATTCTTATATTTTTCTGCTGGTTTGTATATTGAGCTTTGCCAATAATCATTGTCAAGATTAGTAATGGGTCACTGGGGTGCATTTGTGCTGTAGCAACGGATCAGATGTACCCGAAAATGGGACAAGGTCCCTGTTGTAGTGTGGGGAAGGGGATGGGGGTCAAAACGCTTCCCCCTCTAAAGTCAGGTCAGAAATATATAAATGTGGATTCACTCCTTGGCATCCCTCACAAAAAAAAAAATGTACAAGGATTTAAATCTCCGTCCAAGTTCTCAAATGTGTCATCCCCTCCCCATTAAAAAAGCTCAGGAATCGAGGGCGATCAATTGCGTAGCACCCCGCGCTTAGGGGGAGACAACTTTTCAGGGACTGCAAGAGTATCGCCGGGATTTGACTCTGCCGCTTTAACGCCTCAAGAGGGAAGTGGAGCGTTAAATCAAGTGTTGCCACTTCCCTTCGAGCGCGAAAGGGGAGTGAGAGAGGCGGTGTTGGCAGAGCGCTGAGCAACGTTCAGGGCAACGCTGCCATCTTTACAGGCTTCTTCCTTCCCTTAAAAGGGAAGGGCTAATGCTGGGTTGAATGAATCTGCAGGCTGTCTCTGTTGGGCCACGGCACCTGCGCCTAGCAACCCCAAGCGCTCAGAGTGCAGGGCTGAGCAATCGCGGAGTGGGGGGGAATGGCGGGGGGGGGGGGGCAAAAGATTTGATTCTGCTGGAAACATCCACTTTAGTGCTCCAAGAAGGAAGTGGAGCATTAAATCGAGTGCTGCCACTTCCCTTCGAAAGCAGGAGGCAGCAGGATGGGCAGATAAATAAATGTTGCCGTGCCTGAGCACTGCCGCCTTTCATTCGCGCTCCCCAAGCGGCCGGCCGAGGTAACAATGCCACTTGCAGCTGCCGTTGTCGACGCCCGCCGATGTCGCAGGGGAGGGAGCGAATTTCGCATCCGGGGCGGTAACGGCTGCACAGTGCATGACGTCACGATCTGCGGGGTGCGACAGAGCGAGGTGATATGTGTTAGCGCCAGCGCAAAGCCGCCAGGGAAGTTGGCAGGGGTCGGTGAATTCGCCGTGCCCGGTTACCCCTTAGCACCCCCGCTACTGCCCCTAACAGGGAGGCGCAAACCAGGCCAATTTCTCTCTCCAAATCTATCAGCGACACACACACGGACTGCTTTTAGTCAGCTGTTTAAAGAATGTATGCGCAACTGACGCTTGTAGGCATGCCCTCATCCGGTCAGGAACAAGATGAAATGCCCTTAATAGATTCTTTCAGTTTGACAGCACGTTCCTGGGCACCCCAAGCAGCTCAGTCACACAGATCGGGGAAGTCCCAGCCTCAATGACTGGTCCGTGCGGAGTTAGCAGAACCCAGCTGGAAGGGTGGGTGGGGCTGCTGGAATCGGCCTGGGCACTCCCATTTTAGGAAGGAGGAACAAGCGGCATCCTTTTACCAACCAGCTCGCCACCGCTGTCCAGCTTACTGGAAGAGATGCACGTTTCTTTGGCCGGGGTGGGGGGGGGGAAATATCTGCGGCATTCCCCATAGCTGCCGAAGCGGCCGCTGAGGTTCGCCGCCACGATGCCCACTTTCGAGGCACCAGGAGGCAGTCAGTGCCCCCCGTGGAACCCAGGAAGGAATGCCTGGGGAAAGGAAGAAAGACTTGCATTTATATAGCGCCTTTCACGACCACCGGACCAAAAGCGCTTTACAGCCAATGAAGTACTTTTGGAGTGTAGTCACTGTTGTAATGTGGGAAACCCGGCAGCCAACTTGCGCACAGCAAGCTCCCACACACAGTACTGTGATAATGACACCAGATCATCTGTTTTTGTTATGTTGATTGAGGGATAAATATTGGCCCCAGGACACCGGCGGAGAAGCTCTTCTTCGAAATAGTACCATGGGATCTTTAACGTCCACCCGAGAGGGTAGACGGGGCCTCGGTTTAACGTCTCATCCGGGAGAGAGAGAATTGGCAGAAATTTAAAAAAAAAAAATTATCCCTTGCACCCCAGGCAAACAAATTCTGCAAACCTCCAGATCCACCACCCCCCCCCCTCCCCCCACCGATTAATAATGATTGCTATGTTGTCAGAAAGCTCTCCCCTCCTCTCCTCTCCGGCCCATACATCGACACACCACGCACATCGCAGTCAAGTCGACGGGCTGCTAGCAAACGGCAGAACCGTTCGGCTCGAGTGACCACAAACACAGGCTGGACTGCATGGAACCAGCTGAGCGACAAATCCGATCTTTTCGTGAAGTGACCGTGTCACTTTGTACAGCATTCAATAAACAGCTTCACTAACAAAAAAAAAAAGAGAGCTCTACAATCCTTCTACACAATATAGTAAAATAAACTTCAAAACTTTTTTGTTCCAAACTTTTTTTTTTCCGTTTTTTTGTTTGTAAATAGCGAATACCTACTAGGAGTAATATTTTCAATTCTTTTTGCTGTCTCATTTTTTTTTTTAAGAAAGATTATCATTGTATAAAACCTTAGGAATAGTGAAAAATAAGTCGGATCTCGATTTTCTTCTCTTTTTGCTTTTTTTTTTTAAATTACACATGCTCCTCTCCTTTGCGATAAGCATCTTCAGGGAATCGTCATGGTCCTTGCCTTGTACCCTAAGGAAAGAAGTGTTTCCTGAGACGTTGTGGCCTCTTGCACGGCCTCCTTCCCCCCGCCCCCCCCCCCACAAAAAATAAAGAAAAGTTGAAAATATACAGGCCATATTTCCCACTCCCTTCTAGCCAGGCAGTATCGGTAAAACACTCCCGACAGGAAAGAGCAAAGCCAGCCCCTCTAGTTTCCCCCCCACCCCGCCCCCCTTCATCCCCCTAAGACACTATTCTTGGGCTGCGACAAAGGGTCTTCGCCCGAAATATTAACTCGTCCTATTCAAATCTCGATGGACCTGCTGTGTTCTACCAGCGTTTTCTGTTGGTATGTCAGATTTCCAGCATTCCCCTTTATGTTTGTATTCCCGTAGAGCAAAGTCTTGCTAAGTCCAGTCACTAAAGAGTCCCTTTTCCTAGCTAGTCATCTTTATAGAGATATGTCTTGATTCCCTGGAGCTGTTGGAAGGAGTGGATGGGAGGGGGTGAGAAGTTGCAAGAAATCTCCCACGACCCAGTATTGCGGGCGGGAAATGGTTGATCAGATTGAGCGAGAGTTTACGAAATATTCCCATTGCCGCATAAATACGTTTTCTTCACCCACAAATTCGGGCAATTTGATCTCCTGGGGCACACCCTGCGAACAATTTTTAACATTTATTCATTCCCGGGATGTGGGCGTTGCTGGCAAGGCCGGCATTTATTGCCCGTCCCTAATTGCCCCTCGAGAAGGTGGTGGTGAGCCGCCTTCTTGAACCGCTGCAGTCCGTGTGGTGAAGGTGCTCCCACAGTGCTGTTAGGGAGGGAGTTCCAGGATTTTGACCCAGCGACGATGAAGGAACGACCGATATATTTCCAAGTCGGGATGGTGTGAGACTGGGAGGGGAACGTGGAGGTGGTGGTGTTCCCATGCACCTGCTGCCCTTGTCCTTCTAGGCGGTAGAGGTCGCGGGTTTGGGAGGTGCTGCCGAAGAAGCCTTGGCGAGTTGCTGCAGTGCATCTTGTAGATGGTACACACTGCAGCCACGGTGCGCCGGTGGTGGAGGGAGTGAGTGTTGAAGGTGGTGGGTAGCGTGCCGATCAAGCGGGCTGCTTTGTCCGGGATGGTGCCGAGCTTCTTGAGTGTTGTTGGAGCTGCAACTCATCCAGGCAAGTGGAGAGTGTTCCATCACACTCCTGACTTGTGCCTTGTAGATGGTGGAAAGGCTTTGGGGAGTCAGGAGGCAAGACACTTGCCACAGAAGACCCAGCTTTAGTGGCCAGGCGAGTTATGTGGATGGACGGACCGGGTGACCCATGGCGGCAGCCTATGGTGGGGTGGTTGGAGGTGGGAGGCCCTGTGATAAAACCTCCAGGTGAAGGTCGTAGGTTTGACAGGTGCTGTCGAAGAAATGGCACTAATCCATAAAGACAGGGAGGGTATCTGGTTTGGCCCTCAGATAGTGCCGAGTTTTCTGATCTCATCTGTGATGGCCCCATCTCCATTGGGTTAGGGTGTGTGGCGGAGGGGGGGAGGGGCAGGGGGAAGGGATAAATTCATCTAGGGCTCCCACATCTGATTGGTATCCAGTAACCCCCTTCCTGACTAATGTGCGTATGTGCACATCAGGCAAGAGTAGGATTTGCCTTGGCTTTGAGATCTTTGATGGCCGACGCTCACTCTCCACAGCGGGGTCTGGAACTCACTGACTTCTTCTCACAAGGGGCGGGGGTGGGGCGAAGAAAAAGGGACATCTTCTCTTCACAACACAATCTTAACCGAAGAGATTGAAAATCAAGCCACTAACAGGGGGTTCAAATAATCGAGGTTTGCCAAGAACTAAAACTCGCCAAATCGGCGGTGTACTGGGCTCAAGTGGGGCAGTGTTAGGGGTGCTACAATTGGCCTCAGTACCCACAGAGGGGGTTAAAAAAGACAACCAGGTTCCCCCGCACCCCCAACTGTGATGCCCTCGAGAAAGTGGACATTGGTTGAAGGACGGGCTGTTTTCAGTTGCAGTGTCCCGTCCCTAGCTCCTGTGATCCAATCCCTTGCGGAAGCACACTGTCTAGGCTCAGATATGGCCACTTGACTGAGGGACTGGTTGACAATGAAGAAGAAAGCTGCGGACTGCAGGAAGCTATCAATGTACTGGTCAGGTGGGGAGAACAGTGGCTAATGGAATTCAATACGGATAAGTACGAGGTAATGCATTTGGGGAGGGCTAACAAGGCAAGGGAATACACATTAAATGGTAGGACACTGAGAAGTGTAGAGGAACAAATGGGACCTTGCAGTGCAGGTCCACAGATCCCTGAAGGTAGCAGGCCAGGTAGATAAGGTGGTTAAGAAGGCATATTTGCCTTTATTAGCCGAGGTATGGAATACAAGAGCAGGGGGGTTATGCTTGAACTATATAAAACACTAGTTAGGCCGCAGCTGGAGTACTGCGTGCAATTCTGGTCACCACATTACAGGAAAGATGCGATTGCACTGGAGAGGGTACAGAGGAGATTTACATCATTTTGTCTGGACTGGAGAATTTTGGCTATGATGAAAGATTGGAGATGCTGGGTCTGTTTCCTTTGGAACAGAGGAGGCTGAGGGGAGACCTTAGTGAGGTGTATAAAATTATGAGGGGCCTGGATAGAGTGGATAGGATGGACCTGCTTCCCTTGGCAGAGGGGGCAGAGATTTAAAGCAATTGGGGGGAGGTTTAGAGGGGATATGAGGGGAAATGTCTTCACCCAGAGTGTGGTGGGGGTCTGGGGCAGAACTCGCTGCCTGAAAGGGTGGTAGAGGCAGAAACCCTCACCACATTTAAAAAGTACTTGGATGTGCGCGTGACGTGCCGTAACCCACAGGGCTACGGACTGAGAGCTGGAAAGTAGGATTAGGCTGGGTGGCTCTTGGTCGGCCGGCGCAGACACGATGGGCCGGAATGGCCTCCTTCCGCGCTGTAAATTTCTATGGTTCTATGACTGGACTCAGTGTCCAGTGGACCTGTAACCCAACATGAATCTGGAGAGGGGGGGGGGCAGGGGGAGAGGGAAAGCGCCGATTTGAAGGTCAGGGCGAGAAGAAAAAAAGGTTCCGATATTTCCCTTGATGCCGTGGACTGAACAAGCCAATCAATGTTCCCGGAGGCTCAATTACCTTTTGAGTAAGAAGCTCTGGCAGTTTTCTGTCTGCAGCAAGCAGGAGACCTCGAGCGGGGAAAGGCCATTCAGCCCATCCAACGCACCCTGTCCAGAATCCGTGCTGCTAATTCCATGGACTTCCCTCCCCATACCACCATGAGCTCGACTTAGATCCCCCCCCTTAAAAAAGAACTTTGAGCAGGGTTATTAATATCTCTCTAACCCTCAAACACCCTGCTCAAGCTATGATTAAATCTGCGAAGGGATATAGATAGGCTAAGTGAGTGGGCAAAACATTGGTAGATGGGAGTATAATGTGAGAAAGTGTGAGGCTATGCACTTTGGTAGGAAAAATAAAAAAGCAAATTATTATTTAAGTGGGGAGAGATTACAAAATGCAGAGACACTGAGGGTTCTGGGGGTCCTTGTACATGAAACACAAAAAAGTTAGCATGCAGATACAGCAAGTAATCAGGAAGGCCAATGGAATTTTGGCCTTTATTGCAAGGGGGATGGAGTATAAAAGCAGAGAAGTACAGGGTATTGGGGAGACCACACCTGGAATACTGCGTACAGTTTTGGTCTCCGTATTTACGAAAGGATATACTTGCATTGGAGACAGTTCAGAGAAGGTTCACTCGGTTGATTCCTGAGATGAAGGGATTGTCTTATGAAGAAAGGTTGAGCAGGTTGGGCCTATACTCATTGGAGTTTAGAAAAATGAGAGGTGATCTTATTGAAACGTACAAGATTCTGAGGGAGGCTGCACAGGATAGATGCAGAGAGGATGTTTCCCTTCATTGGGGAATCTAGAACTAGGGGGCAGTTTCAGAATAAGAGGCCGCTCATTTAAAATGGAAAAGAGGAGGAATTTCTTCTCGGAGGGTTGTAAATCTGTGGAATTCTCTGCCCCAGAGAGCTGTGGAGGCTGGGTTACTGAATATATTTAAGGTGGAGATAGACAGATTTTTGAGCGACAAGGGAGTCAAGGGTTGGCGGACAGGGAAGTGGAGTTGAGGCCAAGATCAGATCAGCCGTGATCTTATTAAATGGCGGAGCAGGCTCAAGGGGCCGAATGGCCGACTCCTGCTCCTATTTCTTATGTAAATGGAAGAGGTTGAGGACAGAGTACAGGAGAAACCTTTTGTACACAACGACCTGTGGAATGCGCTGTCGCAGTTAGCGATCGACCACGGCGACATTGAAGAACATGTTGGAGAGGCGGTTGAAGGGACACGGGAAGAGGGAGGGCTGGTGGGATTAGGCTGGTGTGGAGGACAAACGCCAACACGGACTGGTTGGGGGATCAGCAATGTGATTCTATGCGCTAGATAATCAGTCCAGCTCCCTTTGCTGAGGAGCCCACCGACCCTGGGACCAACTGGGATTCGATTCCACCTCGATTGGATCAGAACATTGAGGTCCTCGCCGACAGTACAAAGCGTCGTTTTATATATATATATTTTTTTTTAAGCGAAATCTTCTTGCAACTTTGCTTCCGAGCTCTAAAGGCTGCTCATCACCACCCCATTTCCACCTCCTTCGTTCCCCCTCCCCCCTCCCAGGCAACAGTGGTGGGGGAAGACCATAAGTCCCCCAATATCTATCAGGGTCATTTCATAATCAGGGGGCAATGGAGTGAGGAAGAGCATCAGTATTTTATGTTACACCCCTTCGCCCCCTGCCCCAGTAACCTTCCCTTTTCACGATCGGAAGCCCACCCACCCAAATCCTTTCATTTGGCTTATTGTAGAACATCTCGCCCCAATGACAGGTACCCACCCTCCCTCCCTCCCAGGACAATGAGCTCTCACAACTCTGTGGACAGTTTACCAAGTGCTAAGAATACATTCTGTTTTTTTTCCCTTTACATATTTGAACCCCACCCCCTGGATTATGAAGACATTATTTTTTTTTAAAAACCAAAAAAAGATAAATTAAAAAAAAAAACGTTTCTTCTAACAATTTCGACTGTTGATAAAAAATTTGACTGCAGGCACAATGAAAACGTTCAACCCCAACGGGAAGGTAACGAGGGCAGTGGTGGAGATGCACGGAAACAGTATCCCCGGAGTTCCGCTGTGGATTCCCTCAACATTCACAAAACTGAATCCGGGACCTCCCTTACTCGGAAGATTTGTGTCTTGTTCCAACAGAATCTTACGCAAAATCCAGTCAAAATGGAGGGGGCCCCAAATCCTCCATTAGATTCATGAAGACCGCCTGTGATTGCTGCCCTGAAATAGAAGCACAGAAGAGAAGAGGCTTGAATCATTAAATATAGTGTCAAAGGCCTTTGTAAGATCGAAAAAGGCCATGTATAAGGGCTGGCCCTGCTCCCTACATTTTTCCTGCAGCTGCCACGCTGCAAAGATCATTGTGTCCCGTTGGGGACGAAATCCGCACTGTGATTCCAGGAGGAGCTCCTCGGCCACAGGGAGAAGACGGTTGAGGAGAACTCTAGTGCCAACTTTCCCAGTATTGAAGCACTGACCACACTCAATCAGCTTCGCTGGGCAGGCCACATAGTTCGCATGCCAGATACGAGACTCTCTAAGCAAATGCTTTATGCGGAGCTCCTTCATGGCAAACGAGCCAAAGGTGGGCAGCGGAAACGTTACAAGGACACCCTCAAAGTCTCCCTGGTAAAGTGCGACATCACCACCGACACTGGGGAGACCCTGGCCGAAGGCCAGCCGAGGTGGCGAAAGTGCATCCGGGAGGGCGTTGAGCTTTTCGAGTCTCAACGCAAAGAGCGTGAAGAGGTCAAGCGCAGGCAGCGGAAAGAACGCGCGGCAAACCAGTCCCACCTACCCTTTCCCTCAATGACTATCTGTCCCACCTGTAACAGGGTCTGTGGCTTTCGTATTGGTCCGTTCAGCCATCAAATAACTCACTTTGGGAGTGGAAGCAAGTCTTCCTCGATTCTGAGGGACTGCCTGTGATGATGATGAATGTATTCCAAAGGCTGAGAGATGGATAGATTCTTGAACGACAGGGGAGTCAAGGGTTATGGGAAGCGGGCGGGGAAAGTGGAGTTGAGGCCAAGATCAGATCAGCCATGATCTCATCGAAGGGCAGAGCAGGCTCGAGGGGCCAAATGGCCGACTCCTGCTTCTATTTCTTACGTTCTTAAGGGATCGGGAAGACGGCCAGGGTGGTCCCATACACCGTTCCAAAAGTAAAGGAGGACAATTCTCAAAATTCTGCGCCAACCGAACGGAAATTCCTTACCGATAACGAGGGAGCTCGACAAGGTGGATGCAGAGAGGATGTTTTCACCCATAGGGGAAACTAAAACTAGGGAACATAGTCTGAGAATAATGGGCCGCCCATTTAATACTGAGAGGAGGAGGAATTTCTTCTCTGAGGGTTGTAAATCTGTGGAATTCTCTGCCCCAGAGAGCTGTGGAGGTTGGGTCATTGAATATACTTAAGGTGGAGATGGACAGATTTTTGAGCGATAAGGGAAACAAGGGTTATGGGGAGCGGGCGGGGAAGTGGAGTTGAGTCCATGATCGGATCAGCTATGATCTTATTGAATGGTGGAGCAGGCTCGAGGGGCCGAATGGCCGACTCCTGCTATTTCTTATGTTCTTATGACCCATGGCCTCCTCTTTGAGACGGTCACAGCTCTTTTAGAAAAGGGGCAATTTCGGCCCCGGCTAGTTTATCTTTAAGGCTCTTTGCTACATTCCTTAAATCGGCATAGCTGTGCTTTGAAGGCCTGTGTTTCTGTTTTAACCTCGCAACCTCAGCTCTCTGTACAACTCTTCCCCTGACATGGCTGGAATCCTTCTGTGTCCTCAACTTCGGCACACTGCTGAGCTGGGGAACCCGTATCAGGCTATTATTTCTTCCAATCCACGATTTCTGACATTGGCACGCAGGCACAGCAAGCAATTAGGAAGGCAAAAGCAAAATACTGCGGGTTGCTGGAATCTGGAATAAAAACCGAAAAATGCTGCCTGGCCTGCTGAGATTTCCAGTATTTTTCTGTTTCTATAATTAGGAAGGCAAATGCCTTTACTGCAAGGGGTTGGAATACAAGAGTAAGGAAGTCCTGCTACAATTGTACAGGGTCTTGGTGAGACCACACCTGGAGTACTGTGCACAGTTTTGGTCTCGTTGGAAGGATATACTTGCCTTCGAGGGGGTGCAACAAAGGTTCACTAGACTAATTCCTGGGATGAGAGTGCTGTCCTACGAGGAGAGATTGAGTCTATATTCTCTAGAGTTTAGAAAAATGAGAGGTGATCTCATTGAAACATACAAGATTCTCTGAGGGGGCTTGACAAGGTAGATGCTGAGAGGATGTTTCCCCCCGGGCTGGGGAGTCTAGAACCAGGGGGTCACAGTCTCGGGATAAGGAGTCTGCCATTGAGGACTGAGATGAGGAGGAATTTCTTCATTCAGAGGGTGGTGAATCTTCGGAATTCTCTGCCCTAGATGGCTGTGGAGGCTCAGTCGTTGAGTATATTCAAGGCTGAGATCGATAGATTTTTGGACTCTAAGGGAATCCAGGGATTATGGGGATCGGGCAGGAAAGTGGAGTTGAGGTCGAAGATCAGCCGTGATCTTATTGAATGGTGGAGCAGGCTCGAGGGGCCGAATGGCCGACTCCTGCTTCTGATTCTTGTGTTCATACACAGCACCTTCACGTCCTTAGGCCATCTCAAAGCACGTGAAAATCCAATTGATATATTTTTGAAGTGTAGTCACCGCTATTTTGCCGGTAAAGAGAGCAATTTGTGCACAGCAAGGTCCCACAAACAGCAGTGAATGATGACTCAATCAATCTGTTTTGGTGGCATTGCTTGAGGGATAGGAGCATAGGAACTGAAGGAAGCCATTCAGCCCCTTGAGCCTGTTCCGCCATTCAATGAGATGATGGACTGATCTGCGACCTAACTCCACCTACCCGCTTTTGGCCCATATCCCTTAATGCCTTAACAGAAATCTATCAATCTCAGATTTAAAATTAACAATTGACCCCTAGCATCAATTGCTGTTTGCGGACAAGTTTCAAACTTCTTGCACCCTTTTTGTGTACAAGTGTTTCCTAATTTCAACCCTGAAAGATCTGCCTCTAATTTTTAGACTTTGCCCTTGTCCTAGACTTCCCAACCAGCGCAAATAGTTTCTCTCCAGCTACCTTATCAGTTCCTTGAAAACTTCGATCAGATCACCCCATAACCTTCTAAATTCTAGGGAATACAACCCTAGTTTGAATGTTGGCCAAGTGATCTTCTTCGGAAAAGCGACACAGTTCTTCAATGTCCACCCTGTAGTGTATTTGCTTCATGGGTTCTTTGCTTAAGAATTCATGGCTACACACTTGCTGTAAAGAACTAGACGGTTTATTAGCAAAGGTTTAACAACTAAACTGAACGCTACCGGCTCATCCACCAGGCTCGCAGCAGCCCACCTCATCGTGGAGAACCTGAACTCAATTAACCGGGTTTTATTGAGTCTTGCGAACGTCACGTGACTGACTAAGCCACTCACAACGCAGCAGCACCACAAACCCGGGAGCATGCTCGCAAGTGCACACATTACACACCTGACGAGGCGGACAAGGCCTTGGCTCCATGTCCTCCGTGGAGCGACAGCCTAGATTACGTGCTCAAAAGTCCTGGGAAGGGGCAGTGTAATGTATTTGCTTCATGGGTCCTTCACTGAAGAATTCATAGCAACACATTGCTATTAAGAACTGGTTGGTGTATTAGCAAAAGGTTTAACAATCACACTACACATTACCAGTTCATCCACCAGGCGCATAACATAGAAACGTAGAAAATAGGTACAAGAGTAGGCCATTCGGCCCTTCGAGCCTGCACCACCATTCAATATGATCATGGCTGATCATGCAACTTCAGTACCCCATTCTTCTTTTCTCTCCATACCCCTTGATCCCTTTAGCCGTAAGGGCCACATCTAACTCCCTTTTGAATATATCCAACAAACTGGCCTCAACAACTTTCTGTGGTAGAGAATTCCACAGGTTCACAATTCTCTGAGTGAAGAAGTTTCTCCTCATCTCAGTCCTATATGGCTTACCCCTTATCCTTAGACTGTGACCCCTGGTTCTGGGCTTCCCCAACATCGGGAACATTCTTCCTGCATCGAACCTGTCCAGTCCCGTCAGAATTTGATATGTTTCTATGAGATCCCCTCTCATTCTTCTAAATTCCAGTGAGTATAAGCCTAGTCGATGCAGTCTCTCCTCATATGCCAGTCCTGCCATCCTGGGAATCAGACTGGTGAACCTTCGCTGCACTCCCTCAATAGCAAGAATGTCCTTCCTCAGATTAGGAGACCAAAACTGAACACAATATTCCAGGTGTGGTCTCACCAAGGTCCTGTACAACTGCAGTAAGACCTCCCTGCTCCTATACTCAAATCCTCTCGCTATGAAGGCCAACATACCATTTGCCTTCTTCACATCCAAATCCCTTTCGAATATATCTAACAAACTGGCCTCAACAACTTTCTGTGGTAGAGAATTCCACCTGCCTCATCGTGGATCCCCCGAACCCAACTGGCTGGGGTTTTATTGAGTCTTGTGAACGTCACGTGACTGGCTAAGCCACTCACAACTCAGCGGCTCGACGAACCGGTGAACATCCTCACAAGGGCATATATTACAGGTTGAAACCAACATATTCCTGGCTCAGAAACCGGGCGAGATCGTCAATGGCGACCAGCACTTGTGGAACACCCCCTAGGCCAGTGAACGTGGGTCACGACGTGATAATTCAGCAGCCCCAGGAACGGCCCCACGGCAAATCATTCTCTAAAAGCTCGCTGGGATTTACCTGGTTCACATGTGACCCATCGGGTTGGGAGTTTCCCCAAGGCCCTGATGAACTACCAGATGTGCGGATGTGGGTTCAACGCTGGAAATCTTCTCCTCTTCTCTTCGCTTAAGGCAAGCAGCTTTGGGATTCAGATTCCGCTCTGTGGTGGACGCAGAATGTTGAAGAATTATCCCCCAAAATTTCATTCAAAGACCGCCCCCCCACCCCCCCCCACCCAAACCTACAACTTGGGGCAGATTTTCTGGTCCTCTGCGCTCAGTTTCTCGCCCTGGAGCGGCGGCAATGAAGTCTTCTGGGCGGGCGGTCAGCCTCCAGCGCCCCGCAGTGATCCTCGGGGTCCAGTTTTGCGGCGGTGCGGAATAGCACCGCCCGTCAGAGCTGTGACGGGCGAGCAACGCCCCCTGGTCGGGACAGCGGCGCGAGTTATGACTCCCGTCCGCCCCGCAGTGACCGCCTGGCAAACCGGGGCAGTCCGAGCAGCCCCACAGCGGAGAGATAAGTAACGGGCTCCGAAGGGTAACCCCCCCCCCCCCAGGCCAGCGAACGTACGTCCCATGTCGTGATAATTCAGCAGCCCCAGGAACGGCCCCACGGCAAATCATTCTCTAAAAGCTCGCTGGGATTTACCTGGGTCACATGTGACCCATCGGGTTGGGAGCTTCCCCAAGGCCCTGATGAACAACCAGATGTGTGATTTTTCTTTTACATTTTTTTTGCGATTTGCGTTGTGGTGGGGCTTTGGGAATGTTTTTGTGGCATTTTTTTTTTATAAAAGTCTCCCCGCCCCCGCAGCCCAAAGAGTCTCTGGGAGCGCTCCCGGCCCGGCTCTGTAGCTCGGGAGTTACCCATGCTAGCGCCCGAGAGGTGTACAACGCCTCCCTTAGCACTGCGCCCCCTGACGCAGGGGCCCAGTTGCCCAATGTTACCTACCGAGACGCAAACTGTTCCCGGGTGCTAAATTTCTTGTCCCGCCGTCCCTTCCCCCCCGCCCCCCCCACCATTACCGCCCCGAAAACATCAAAGCCGTAAAATCCAGCCCCACAACACTACGCCAACTGACCTCTGACTTGTTGCTCCAGCCCCAGGATGACAGAGACGGCCTGGTGGAGGATCAGCAGCTTCGTCTGCGGCTTGTCGTTTTTCATGTGCAGCTGGCACATTCGCCCCAGCTCCTTGAACGCCTCGTTGATGTCCCGGACGCGGAGGCGCTCGCGTGCGTTGTTGGCCATCCTCCGGTCCTTCTCCCGCTCGGCCTTCTGCTCCGGGTTCAAGTCGTCGTCCTCGTGGTTGCTGCAACGAGCCAAAAGTAACAGGTACCGTCAGCTTTTCATATTTAGTCGCTTCCCTTTGTTTTGGCCCGCTCTTTCAAAAGGAGCGGGCACAGGGACCAGTGGGCCGAACGGCCTCCTTCTGTGCGGTGTGGCTCAAAATAGATGGCTGTACACTGAGGGGGCGGTACTGAGGGAGCGCCGCACTGTCCGAGGGGCGGTACTGAGGGAGCGCCGCACTGTCCGAGGGGCGGTACTGAGGGAGCGCCGCACTGTCCGAGGGGCGGTACTGAGGGAGCGCCGCACTGTCCGAGGGGCGGTACTGAGGGAGCGCCGCACTGTCCGAGGGGCGGTACTGAGGGAGCGCCGCACTGTCCGAGGGGCCGTCTTTCGGATGAGACGTTAAGCATGAGATCCTCGCCTGCTTTCCCAGGTGGATATAAAAAATCCCTTGGCCACTGTCCTGGGGCCAATATTTATCCCTCAATCAACATCACTAAAAGCAGATTATCTGGTCATTATCACATTGCTGTCTGTGGGAGCTTGCTGTGCAAAATTGGTTGCCGTATTTCCTACATTACAACAGTGACTACACTTCAAAAAGTATTTCATTGGCAGTACAGTACTTCAGCGCTTTGGGACGTCCGGTGATTGTGAAAGGCGCTATATAAATGCAAGTCTTTTTCCTTTCATCACGTCTTATCCTCATGCACTTTTCAGGCACGAACGAAAACTCAACCACTGTCCTTTCATGAGAACATAAGAATTAGGAGGAGTCAGCCATTCGGCCCCTCGAGCCTGCTCCGCCATTCAATAAGATCACGGGCTGATCATCGACCTCAACTCCACTTTCCTGCTCGATCTCTTGATTCCCCGAGAGTCCAAAAATCTATCGCTCTCAGCCTTGAATATATTCAGAGACTCAGCCTTCACAGCCCTCTCAGGCAGAGAATTCCAAAGATTTACCACCCTCCGAGTGGCAGAAATTGCTCCTCAGCTCAGTCCTAAATGGCCGACCCCTTAACCTGAGACTGTGACCCCACCCACCCCCCCCTGCCCCTGCCAGTTCTAGGCACTCCAGCCAGGGGGAAAAGAACCACTCATTATTTTGGCTTCTTTCCTTCCAATATTTATCCCTCAATCAACATAACAAAAACAGATGATCTGTGTCATTATCACATTGCGGTGTTTGGGAGCTTGCTGTGCACAAATTGGCTGCCGCGTTTCTCACATTACAACAGTGACCACACATAAGAACATAAGGTTTGGCAGATGGAATACAATGTCGGAAAGTGTGAGGTTATCCACCTTGGGAAAAAAAAAACAGTAAAAGGGAATATTATTTGAATGGGGAGAAATTACAACATGCTGAGGTGCAGAGGGACCTGGGGGTCCTTGTGCATGAATCCCAAATAGTTAGTTTGCAGGTGCAGCAGGTAATCAGGAAGGCGAATGGAATGTTGGCCTTCATTGCGAGAGGGATGGAGTACAAAAGCAAGGAGGTCCTTCTGCAACTGTACAGGGTATTGGTGATGCCGCACCTTGAGTACTGCGTGCAGTTTTGGTCACCTTACTTAAGGAAGGATATACTAGCTTTGGAGGGGGTACAGAGACGATTCACTAGGCTGATTCCGGAGATGAGGGGGTTACCTTATGATGATAGATTGAGTAGACTGGGTCTTTACTCCTTGGAGTTCAGAAGGATGAGGAGTGATCTTTTAGAAATATTTAAAATAATGAAAGGGATAGACAAGATAGAGGCAGAGAGGTTGTTTCCACTGGTCGGGAGACTAGAACTAGGGGGCACAGCCTCAAAATTCGGGGGAGCCAATTTAAAACCGAGTTGAAAAGGAATTTCTTCTCCCAGAGGGTTGTGAATCTGTGGAATTCTCTGCCCAAGGAAGCAGTTGAGGCTAGCTCATTGAATGTATTCAAATCACAGATAGATAGATGTTTAACCAATAAGAGAATTAAGGGTTACGGGGAGCGGGCGGGTCAGTGGAGCTGAGTCCACGGCCAGATCAGCCGTGATCTTGTTGAATGGCAGAGCAGGCTCGAGGGGCTAGATGGCCGACTCCTGTTCCTAATTCTTATGTTGTTATTCGGCCCCTTGAACCTGCTGTGCCATTCAAGGAGATCATGGCTGATCTTTGAACTCAACTCCATTTTCCTGCACTATCCCCATACTCCTTGATTCTCTTAATATCCAAAAATCTATCGATCTCAGCCTTGAATATGTTCAGCAACACCGGCATGGACGGGTTGGGCCGAGTGGCCTGTTTCTGCGCCGTATATCCTGTGCAATCCTACCTACCTTGACCTGCTGCGGCCAGATTTGTCTTTTCTGGGATCATCGGCATCATCGTCCTCGGACAAGTCGTCTTCCAGCTGGGAGCTGAGGCTGTTTTCCTTCTCCTTGTCGTCTCCCTTGGCTTCGGCGGCGAGGGCGGAGGAGAGCGCCTGCGCCCCCGAGGTGAAAGCTGCCGAAATAAGGAGAGTTAGCACTAGCACAATCAATCGGAAAAATCCCAGCGTTTACGGTGCTCACTCAACTGCTCAGTCAGCGCTCCCACAGTCGGAGGGGCGGTGCTGAGGGAGCGCTCCCACAGTCGGAGGGGCAGTACTGAGGGATCGCCGCGCTGCGCTGTCGGAGGGGCAGCACTGAGGGAGCGCCGCACTGTCGGAGGGGCCGTCTTTCGGATGAGACGTTAAGCATGAGGTGCTCACCTGCTTTCCCAGGTGGATATAAAAAATCCCTTGGCCACTGTCCTGGGGCCAATATTTATCCCTCAACCAACATCACTATAACAGATGATCTGGGTCATTATCACATCGCTGTGTGTGGGAGCTTGCTGTGCGCAAATTGAGCTGCCACGTTTCCCACAATACAACAGCGACTACGCTTGAAAAAAGTGTTTCATTATATAAATGCAAGTCTTTTTCCTTTCATCACGTCTTATTATCGTGCACTTTTCAGACACAAGAGATGGGCTTTGCTGGATAGTAATCAGGAAGTCTACCTGATTTTTCCCACTTCAGGAGGCACGGTGGGCAACCCACATCGTTACCTCAACACAGACCCATGACCTTCCCCAGGCCGAAGAGCTCAGCTCCAAGCAGAGCCTTTAATCACAGACGCATCTGTGGGATGCAGAATCGGTCCGAGGCTCAATATTTCTGTACTTGTGTTCTCGAAGACCGCCTACTCCCACCTCCGTAACATCGCCCGTCTCCGCCCCCCGCCTCAGCTCATCTGCTGCTGAAGTCCTCATCCATGCCTTTGTTATCTCTAGACTTGACTATTCCGGCACACTCTTGGCTGGCCTCCCACATTCGACCCAACGTAAACTAGAGGTGATCCAAAACTCGGCTGCCCCGTGTCCTAACTCGCACCGAGTCCCGCTCACCCATCACCCACTGTGCTCGCTGCTCCATATCCTAACTCGCACCCAGTCCCGCTCACCCATCACCCCCTGTGCTCGCTGCTCCGTATCCTAACTCGCACCCAGTCCCGCTCACCCATCACCCCCTGTGCTCGCTGCTCCGTATCCTAACTCGCACCCAGTCCCGCTCACCCATCACCCATTGTGCTCGCTGCCCCGTGTCCTAACTCGCACCGAGTCCCGCTCACCCATCACCCCCTGTGCTCGCTACCCCGTGTCCTAACTCGCACCGAGTCCCGCTCACCCATCACCCCCTGTGCTCGCTGCCCCCGTGTCCTAACTCGCACCGAGTCCCGCTCACCCATCACCCCCTGTGCTCGCTACCCCGTGTCCTAACTCGCACCGAGTCCCGCTCACCCATCACCCCCTGTGCTCGCTGCTCCGTGTCCTAACTCGCACCGAGTCCCGCTCACCCCTCACCCCCTGTGCTCGCTGCCCCGTGTCCTAACTCGCACCGAGTCCCACTCACCCATCACCCCCTGTGCTCGCTGACCCCGTGTCCTAACTCGCACCGTGTCCCGCTCACCCATCACCCCCTGTGCTCACTGACCCCGTGTCCTAACTCGCACCGAGTCCCGCTCACCCATCACCCCCTGTGCTCGCTGCCCCGTGTCCTAACTCGCACCGAGTCCCGCTCACCCATCACCCCCTGTGCTCACTGACCCCGTGTCCTAACTCGCACCGAGTCCCACTCACCCATCACCCCCTGTGCTCGCTACCCCGTGTCCTAACTCGCACCGAGTCCCGCTCACCCATCACCCCCTGTGCTCGCTGCCCCCGTGTCCTAACTCGCACCGAGTCCCGCTCACCCATCACCCCCTGTGCTCGCTACCCCGTGTCCTAACTCGCACCGAGTCCCGCTCACCCATCACCCCCTGTGCTCGCTGCTCCGTGTCCTAACTCGCACCGAGTCCCGCTCACCCCTCACCCCCTGTGCTCGCTGCCCCGTGTCCTAACTCGCACCGAGTCCCGCTCACCCATCACCCCCTGTGCTCGCTGCCCCCGTGTCCTAACTCGCACCGAGTCCCACTCACCCATCACCCACTGTGCTCGCTGACCAATATTGGCTCCCGGTCCGACAACGCCTCGATTTCAAAATTCTCATTCTGGTTTACAAATCCCTCAATCTTGCCCCTCCCAATCTCTGTGATCTCCTCCAGCCCTACAATCCCCCCCCCCCCCACCCCGTGATGTCTGCACTCCTCTAATTCTGCCCTCCTGAGCATCCCTGATTATAATCGCTCAACCATCGGCAGCCGTGCCTTCTGTTGCCTGGGCCCCAAGCTCTGGAACTCCCTCCCTAAACCTCTCCGCCTCTCTCTCCTCCTTCAAGACGATGTCATGTATGTATGCTTGGGGTTACTAGCCACCAGGTGGCGCCATTGTCGGAGGTCATGTGCGCACAGCCCAATGACCTCCGACAGTGGCACCACCTAGTGGCTAGTAAACCCAAGCATACATACTTGACAAAGACGCTCGTGAATACCAATCTCTTGGACCAAGCTTTTGGTCACCTGCCCTAATTTCTCCTTCTGCGGCTCGGTGTCAAATTGTTTGTCTCATGTTAAGCGCGGTGGGGCGTTTCACTTCATTCAAGGCGCTATATAAATACAAGTTGCTTTTGTTGCACATGCCACGAAGGTCCTACCTCGGCACACGTCCTGGGCCTGGTGGTTCAGTCCTGCTGCTGCAAGAGCTGCAGACACTACGCTGGGCAGGCCCGAGAGACTGGAATGGACATTCGTTGCGTCATCCCGGTGAGTGGCTACCTGTGGAAAGACAAAGGACACGCTTAGACTGGCATCGGTTTACATCAAAAACGTGTATTTGTACGTGGTGTCGGCCGTGGATCACTAGGAGTACTGTATGCACCTGTGAGCATGCTCACAGGTTTGTAGGGCTTTTGAGTTGTGAGTGGCTTAGCCAGTCACGTGAAGTTCACAAGACTCAATAAAACCCCAGCCTGTGCGACCACGATGAGGTATGCAGTTGTGAGCCCAGTGGATGAACTGGTAATGTGTAGTGTAATTGTTAAACCTTTACTAATTAACCAACTCATTTTTAATAGCAATTTGTTGCTATGACTTCTTAAGCAAAGAACCCATGAAGCAAATACATTACAGAGGGTAGCACTCTCTCTCTCGCCTCGGAGTCAGTCAGTCGTGGGTTCGGGTCCCACTCCAGACACTTGCGCCCAAAATCCAGCCGACACTCTGAGGGGCAGTGCTGAGGGAGCGGCGCACTGTCGGAGGGGCGGTGCTGAGGGAGCGCCGCACTGTCGGAGAGGCGGTGCTGAGGGAGCGCCGCACTGTCGGAGAGGCGGTGCTGAGGGAGCGCCGCACTGTCGGAGGGGCGGACTTTCGGATGAGACGTTAAACCGAGGCCCTGTATGCTCTCTCAACTGGATGCAAAAGATCCCGGGGCCACTATTGGAAGAAGAGCAGGGGGAGTTCTCCCCGGTGTCCTGGGCCAATATTTATCCCTCAACCATCACCACTAAAACAGATGATCTGGCTCATTATCACCTTGTTGTTTGTGGGAGCTTGCTTTGCGCAAATTGGCTGCTGTGTTTCCTATGTTACAACAGTGACTACACTCCAAAAGTATTTCCTTGGCTGTAAAGCACTTTGGGATATCCTGAGGTCGTGTAAGGCTCTGTACAAATGTTCTTTGCCAGAATTTTTCCAGTGGCAGGGCTCGAAGTCCAGTTGTCAGTTTGAGCCGTGAACACCAGGTGGCGCCAGTGTCTGTCAGCGGCGCTTGGTGAGTATGCGCTTGCGCAAGAATGGCCCCACCTGGTTAGCTTTGGGTGCCAGCCTCCATAAGACTGGCCTCGATAGTGGCAAGTGGCCAGGACCGACTTGCCCCCGCTTATAGTCTGCTGCAGAAGGCAGGGCTTATTCCAAGGGCCGATAGTCAGCCCCGACATTTGCATGGGTCACTCGCCCGCAGGCCCCGGCCTCTGATAGCAGACCAGCCAGAGAACTTAAACATCGTCACTCCTCTGGGTGCCTTTGACTAGTAAACCACGAACACAGGAACAGGAGGAGGCCATTCAGCCCCTCGAGCCTGTTACATAGGAATAGGAGGCGCATTCAGCCCCTCGAGCCTGTTACATTAGGGAGGCCCATTCAGCCCCTCGAGCCTGTTACATTAGGAATAGGAGGCGCATTCAGCCCCTCGAGCCTGTTACATTAGGAACAGGAGGCTTATTCAGCCCCTCGAGCCTGTTACATTAGGAACAGGAGGCTTATTCAGCCCCTCGAGCCTGTTACATTAGGAACAGGAGGCTTATTCAGCCCCTCGAGCCTGTTACATTAGGAATAGGAGGCGCATTCAGCCCCTCGAGCCTGTTACATTAGGAATAGGAGGCGCATTCAGCCCCTCGAGCCTGTTACATTAGGAACAGGAGGAGGCCCATTCAGCCCCTCGAGCCTGTTACATTAGGAACAGGAGGAGGCCCATTCAGCCCCTCGAGCCTGTTACATTAGGAACAGGAGGAGGCCCATTCAGCCCCTCGAGCCTGTTACATTAGGAACAGGAAGAGGCCCATTCAGCCCCTCGAGCCTGTTACACAGGAACAGGAGGAGGCGCATTCAGCCCCTCGAGCCTGTTACATTAGGAACAGGAGGAGGCCCATTCAGCCCCTCGAGCCTGTTACATTAGGAACAGGAGGAGGCCCATTCAGCCCTTCGAGCCTGTTACATTAGGAACAGGAGGAGGCCCATTCAGCCCCTCGAGCCTGTTACATTAGGAACAGGAGGAGGCCCATTCAGCCCCTCGAGCCTGTTACATTAGGAACAGGAGGAGGCCCATTCAGCCCCTCGAGCCTGTTACATTAGGAACAGGAGGAGGCCCATTCAGCCCCTCGAGCCTGTTACATTAGGAACAGGAGGAGGCCCATTCAGCCCCTCGAGCGTATTCCGCCATTCAATCAGATCACGGCTGATGTGTATCTTAACTCATTCTACCCACCTTGGTTGCGTAACCCTTAATACACAACAAAAATCTATCGATCTTAATTTTGACATTTTCAATTGACCCCCCGGCCTTAGCAGCTTTTTCAGGCGGAAGAGAGTTCCCGATTCCCACTGCCCCTTTGTGTGTAGAAGGAACAGCACAGATACTGGGTTCGAATGATAAATTTCCACTTTCATTTTAATTGTCATGGTGGTTCTCCACACCTCCCATTCCTGAAGGCATTGAGTCCCAGCTCCAAAACTCTCTCACTGAGTGCTGGCAGACGATTCAACTACGTGGGGCATCACGACCGAGGTTAGTCCTGCTCGTGCCCGGTCTCCATGGGCCTGCGCTTCCAGCACTTTCCAAAAGGGGTCGCTGGACAGCAATCAGCAGCAGGAATACTGCCTGATTTCCCACCCACCGCTTTCTGTCGCAGAGTGCTACGATTGCACTAGAGAGGGTGCAGAGGAGATTTACCAGGATGTTGCACTGGAGAGGGTACAGAGGAGATTTACCAGGATGTTGCACTAGAGAGGGTACAGAGGAGATTTACCAGGATGTTGCACTAGAGAGGGTACAGAGGAGATTTACCAGGATGTTACACTAGAGAGGGTACAGAGGAGATTTACCAGGATGTTGCACTGGAGAGGGTGCAGAGGAGATTTACCAGGATGTTGCACTAGAGAGGGTACAGAGGAGATTTACCAGGATGTAGCACTAGAGAGGGTACAGAGGAGATTTACCAGGATGTTACACTAGAGAGGGTACAGAGGAGATTTACCAGGATGTTGCACTGGAGAGGGTGCAGAGGAGATTTACCAGGATGTTGCACTAGAGAGGGTACAGAGGAGATTTACCAGGATGTTGCACTAGAGAGGGTACAGAGGAGATTTACCAGGATGTTGCACTGGAGAGGGTACAGAGGAGATTTACCAGGATGTTGCACTGGAGAGGGTATAGAGGAGATTTACCAGGATGTTGCACTAGAGAGGGTACAGAGGAGATTTACCAGGATGTTGCACTGGAGAGGGTATAGAGGAGATTTACCAGGATGTTGCACTAGAGAGGGTGCAGAGGAGATTTACCAGGATGTTGCACTAGAGAGGGTACAGAGGAGATTTACCAGGATGTTGCACTGGAGAGGGTATAGAGGAGATTTACCAGGATGTTGCACTAGAGAGGGTACAGAGGAGATTTACCAGGATGTTGCACTGGAGAGGGTATAGAGGAGATTTACCAGGATGTTGCACTAGAGAGGGTACAGAGGAGATTTACCAGGATGTTGCACTGGAGAGGGTACAGAGGAGATTTACCAGGATGTTGCACTAGAGAGGGTACAGAGGAGATTTACCAGGATGTTGCACTAGAGAGGGTACAGAGGAGATTTACCAGGATGTTGCACTGGAGAGGGTACAGAGGAGATTTACCAGGATGTTGCACTAGAGAGGGTACAGAGGAGATTTAACCAGGATGTTGCACTGGAGAGGGTACAGAGGAGATTTACCAGGATGTTGCACTAGAGAGGGTACAGAGGAGATTTACCAGGATGTTGCACTCGAGAGGGTACAGAGGAGATTTTCCAGGATGTTGCACTAGAGAGGGTACAGAGGAGATTTACCAGGATGTTGCACTGGAGAGGGTACAGAGGAGATTTACCAGGATGTTGCCGGGAGTGGGGAATTTTAGCGATGAGGAAAGATTGGATAGGCTGGGGTAGTTTTCTTTGGAACAGAGGAGGCTGAGGGGAGAGCTGATTGAGGTGTATAAAATGATGAGAGGCCTGGATAGAGTGGATAGGACGGACCTGTTTCCCTTGGCAGAGGGGTCAACAACCAGGGGGCATAGATTTTAAAGTAATTGAGGGGAGGTTTAGAGGGGATTTGAGGGGAAATTCTTTCACCCAGAGGGTGGTGGGGGTCTGGGGTGGAACTCGCTGCCTGAAAGGGTGGTAGAGGCAGAAACCCTCACCATATTTAAAAAGTACTTGGATGTGCACTTGAAGTGCCGTAACCTACAGGGCTGTGGACCGAGAGCGGGAAAGTGGGTTTGGGCTGGGTGGCTCTTTGTCGGCCGGCGCGGACACGATGGGCCGAAATGGCCGCCTTATGGGACAATTCTTACTGCCCAGCCACTGGCTGCTTCCCGCCTCGTGAATCTGTCGGGAGCACCGGCGGGTGGAATCGGGGTCGCCGCCAGGCAGCGAGGGGTCAGCGCACGGCCGACAACGGGTCGGAGAGCCGGGTGGGGTGTAAACGGGCCTTAAAGAATGGGGAAATTCCCCCCACCCTCCCCTCCCCAGCGTGTGTTGGCAAGCTATTCCATCACTGGGGCTTTACTGTCCAATTCCTCACCCAATCACCACAGTTGCTGAATTTGAATGGGGCTCGTTGGACAGTCATTATCATCATAGACGGTCCCTCGAACGAGGGCGAGTTGCTTCCACGAGTTCACAGGTGTTTCGATGAAGGACCCGATGTTCCAGTCCTGAACTCCAATTGAGGAGGTGGAAGATGCCTGTGGGTGGATTTTTTTTAACGTGGGGTGACCGTTGCACACCAGCCACCACACGGGGCTTGACAGAGCAAGGTCTTGGTCCAGTGGCAAGGGTTAACCAGGACGACTGGAGACCTGCTCTGCTGCACGGACCCAGTGCGCCCACATATCGCACAGTGTGGGCTGGGCCCGTGCTGCCCCCGGGCCCCTCGCCTCTTCTGGCCCTGTACCCTCATTCGCCGCACCTCCGCCACGATCTCTCGCCGCTCCTCCGCCGTAAACATTCACCGCATCTCGTCACAAACAATCGCCGCTCCTCCGCCCCGACCTTCCCAACTCCTCTGTACTGCCGCTGTTCCTGCCCACGCGCAGCAGTTGAAAGCTTGGCTGGCTGACTGTGTGTCCTCTCCTCCTAGTGGTCAGTTTTAGCCACCCCACTGCAGCACTCTGTTTATCTTTGAAATGGTTCAGTTTAAACAGGACGAGAAGCTAACCACAGTTATGTGTGTGTGGGAGATGTTAATGCCTGGCTTTTACAGACATGCAACATGGCTGAGTCAGTCGATTCTGCATTGCTGTAGCACCTTTCATCACCTCAGGACTTTCCAAAGTGCTTTTACAGCCAATGAAGTACTTTGACATGTAGTCACTGCTGTACTGTGGGAAACATGGCAGCCAATTTGCGCACAGCAAGCTCCCACAAACAGCAATGTGATTATAACTGGATAATCTGAGTTAGTGATGTTTATAGAAGGATAAATATTGGCCCAGGACACCGGGGAGAACTTCCCCTGCTCTTCGAAATAGAGCCCATAGGAGCTTTTACATCCACTTGAGGGGGCAGATAGGGGCGAACGTCTCAACCGAAAGACGGCACACCAGACAGTGCGGCGCTCCCTCAGTACTGCCCCTCCGACAGTGCGGCGCTCCCTCAGTACTGCCCCTCCGACAGTGCGGCGCTCCCTCAGTACTGCCCCTCCGACAGTGCGGCGCTCCCTCAGTACCGCCCCTCCGACAGTGCGGCGCTCCCTCAGTACTGCCCCTCCGACAGTGCGGCGCTCCCTCAGTACCGCCCCTCCGACAGTGCGGCGCTCCCTCAGTACCGCCCCTCCGACAGTGCGGCGCTCCCTCAGTACCGCCCCTCCGACAGTGCGGCGCTCCCTCAGCCTCAATTATGTGCTCAAGTCTTTGGAATGGGGCTCGAACCCAGAAAATTCTGACTCGGAGACGAGAGAGTGCTACCCACTGAGGGTGTACGGTAGAGTTGAAAGTGCCATTCTTCAGCTGAGAGGATGTTTCCCCCGGGCTGGGGAGTCTAGAACCAGGGGGTCACACAGTCTCAGGATAAGGGGTCGGCCATTGAGGACTGAGATGAGGAGGAATTTCTTCACTCAGAGGGTGGTGAATCTTTGGAATTCTCTACCCCAGAGGGCTGTGGAGGCTGAGTCGTTGAGTATATTCAAGACAGAGATCAATAGATTTTTGGACTCAGGGAATCAAGGGATTGGGCGGGAAAGTGAGTTTGAGGTCGAAGATTAGCCGTGATCTTATTGAACGGTGGAGCAGGCTCGAAGGGCTGAATGGCCGACTCCTGCTCCTATTTCTTGTGTCCTTATGAAATCATGGCCCGCGTTTTCTTCATTACAACAGTGACTGCACTTGGCTGATTTACACTCCTGTGAAGCACCTTGGGACAATTTGCTACGTCAAAGGCGCTATATCAATGCAAGTTGACCAAGGAATGTTTAGTGCGGTGCCCATGCCAAGGCTATGTTCTGGGAACCTGCGCTGACACCTCAATAAAGCCCAGGGACAGGAAGGAAGCAACTGTAACTACGCAGTGACTGCACTTAAATAAAAAGTACTTCATTGGCTGTGAAGCACTTTGAGATGTCCTGAGGTCGAAAAAGGCGCTATCGAAATGCACGTCCTTTGCCCCCCGTGTTCTGGTCAAGCATCTATCCACTCATTGTCTTGACCAATATTCCTGCCTCCGTCACAACACCAAAAGAATGATTAACTTGTCATTTATCTCGCAACTTCTTTCAGGGTATATGGATGGTACAGAATAGCAGATACGTTTACACGCAGCAACCGTCACTTCATCTCACTACGATATGATTCGATGCGCTGAGGAACGTTAAAACTGCACGCACCTCTTTCAGTTAATCATTTCACTGTTGCTGATCATTTAAAAAGAAAGATTCATTAATCTGATTACGATTGTATGTTAGAAACCAATAGAGCTCTTTAAGATGTTTTGAAAGGTTTTGATAGAGTAGACACAAAGGGAGTGTTTCTACTTGTGTCAAGCTGTGGCTCAGTGGGTAGCACTCTCGCCCGAGTCAGAAGGTTGCGGGTTCGAGTCCCACTCCAGGAACTTGAGCACATAAATCTAGGCTGACACTCCTAGTACAGTGCTGAGGGAGCGCCACACTGTCGGAGGGGCGGCGCTGAGGGAGCGCTGCACTGTCGGAGGGGCGGCGCTGAGGGAGCGCTGCACTGTCGGAGGGGGCGGTGCTGAGGGAGCGCCGCACTGTCGGAGGGGCGGCGCTGAAGGAGCGCTGCACTGTCGGAGGGGCGGCGCTGAGGGAGCGCCGCACTGTCGGAGGCACCGTCTGCCCTCTGAAGTGGACTTTACAGATCCCACGGCCACTATTGGAAGAAGAGCAGGGGGAGTTCTCCCGGGGCCAATATTTATCCCTCAACCAAAATAACAAAAACAGATAATCCGGGTCATTATCACATTGCTGTGTGTGGGAGCTTGCTGTGCGCAAATTAGCTGCTGCGTTTCCCACAATACAACAGCGACCACACTCCAAAAGTACTTCATTGGCTGTAAAGACTTAGCGCTCTGAAACGTCTAGTGGTTGTGACAGGCGCTGTCGAAATGCAAGTCTTGCTTTTCTCTTCAATAGTGAAGCAGATGGGATTTTACAACAATCTGGCGGTTACATGGTCACTATTAGTGACACTAGCATTGTGTTCGGAGAGAGAGAGAGAGAGAGAGAGACCTCGGGATTACTAATCCAGTAACATAAACTACTACTGTGCCACCGTTCCCTCCAAAAACAGCAAGCGACCCCGGGGTCAGAAGGTGTCCCTGAATGGCCTCGACCGTTGGCACTTGCCTGAACCTTGCACCCAGTCATAAAACTGTCCTTGGGGGTTGAGGAGTGGGTTTTTAAAAAGAGAATGCGTGTGGGAGAGACAAAGGGGGACTTAAGGGCGGTGCTCTCTACCACCCGCCTCCCCAAATCTGTCCCGACAAAGTCCCAACGCAGTTTTTCTTTTTAAAGTCGGGATAATTTGTCTATATTTTTCTTTTGGAGAAAGAGTTTTTTTCCCCCCGCAGAGAGAGAAATGCAGACGGCAGGTGTACAAATAGTCGGCTGGAGACCTCTGCCGCCCTGCTAAGGCGGGCCTCGCTAGATTGGCTTTCTTTTCATTGAGCAGCGCATTAGCATACAGCTGTCTGCGCCTGCTTGGGTGGCAGAGGAAAGGAGGGAGGGAGCGAGGGAAGGAGTTGGGGGGAGGGTGCGTGTGTGTGTGTTGGTGGAAGATCTATCAACAGAGCACGTTTAACATTCCACACAGAAGGCCCTTTCAAAATAGCAGCCTCCTCTCCACCTCAAAAGCTGTCAGAAAGCACCCTCCCCCCCCGCCCCGGGGTTTTACACAAAAGGGGGGCCGCAGTGCCACAGATCGCCACCTACAGAAAGGACGGACTTGCATTTCTATAGCGCCTTTCACGACCACCGGACGTCTCAAAGCGCTTTACAGCCAATGAAGTACTTTTGGAGTGTGGTCACTGTTTTAATGTGGGAAACGCGGCAGCTCAATTTGCGCACAGCAAGCTCCCACAAACAGCAATGTTGTGATGTTGATTGAGGGATAAATATTGGCCCCAGGACACCGGGGAGAACTCCCCCTGCTCTTCTTCGAAATAGTGTCATGGGATTTTTTTTACATCCACTTGCGAGGGCATACGAGGCCTCGGGTTAACATCTCATCTGAAAGACGGCACCTCCGACAGTGCGGCGCTCCCTCAGTACTGCCCCTCCGACAGTGCAGTGTTCCCTCAGTAATGCCCCTCCGACAGTGCGGTGCTCCCTCAGTACTGCTCCTCCGACAGTGCGGCGCTCCCTCAGCACCGCCCCTCCGACAGTGCGGCGCTCCCTCAATACTGCCCCTCCGACAGTGCGGCGCTCCCTCAATACTGCCCCTCCAACAGTGCGGTGCTCCCTCAGTACTGCCCCTCCGACAGTGCGGCGCTCCCTCAGTACTGCCCCTTCCGACAGTGCCGTCGCTGCTCCCTCAGTACTGCCCCTCCAACAGCGCGGCATTCCCTCAGTACTGCCCCTCCGACAGTGCGGCGCTCCCTCAGTACCGCCCCTCCAACAGTGCAGCGCTCCCTCAGCACTGCACTGGGAGTGTCAGCCTAGATTTATGTGCTCAAGTCCCTGGAGTGGGACCTGGACCCACAACCTTCTGACTCAGAGGCCAGAGTGCTGCCCACTGAGTCACAGCTGACACGCAGTGAAATGTCCCAAGGCGCTTCACAACAGTATTATGAGCTAAAAAAAAGTCGACACAAGTTGCAGAAGGAGAAATTAGGGCAGGTGACCAAAAGTTTGGTCAAAGAGGTAAATTTTAAGGAGCGTCTTAAAGGGGAAGAGAGAGGTAGAGAGATGGAGAGGTTTAGGGAGGGAGTTCCAGAGCTTGGGGCCCAGGCAGCTGAAGGCACGGCCACCGATGGTGGAGCGATTATAATCAGGGATACTCAAGAGGGCAGAATTAGAGGAGCGCAGAGATCTCGGGGGGTTGTCCCACTTTGGGGCAGGCTGGAACATTTCCTAAAATGTTGACCAGATGCCGCAAAAAAACGTGGCTTTTATCTTCGAGGAATTTTTGTTTCTTCCAGATTCTCCCTTCCTCTGAAAGCATCGACTTGTGCTGGCTGCGGGTCCAGTGGCACATGCGTCAGCCCACTTCCCCTCCGTCCGTCCCACCCACCCCAACGCCTTGCCCAAGTAGCCATTGCCCACATGCAAGGTTCAGATTGTGAGAGTTGGCAGACAGTGCAGGGTCACTGCTGCTGAGCCCAATCCGGTCCGCAACCAGTGTCCATGTGAACGCATGTATACACACTCTCACACACAGCATATACACACAGCATACACACACACACACACACACACACACAGCATATACACACACAGTATACGCACACACATATACTCACACATATACTCGCACACACATATACTCACACATATACTCGCACACACATATACTCACACATATACTCACACACAGCATATACACATACATACTCACAGTATACACACACACATATACTCACACACAGCATATACACACACACACAGCATATACACACACACACAGCATATACACACACACACAGCATATACACACACACACAGCATATACACACACACACAGCATATACACACACACACACAGCATATACACACACACACAGCATATACACACACACACACACAGCATATACACACACACACACAGCATATACACACACACACACAGCATATACACACACACACAGCATATACACACACACACAGCATATACACACACACACAGCATATACACACACACACAGCATATACACACACACACAGCATATACACACACACACACACAGCATATACACACACACACACAGCATATACACACACACACACAGCATACACACACACACACAGCATATACACACACACACACAGCATATACACACACACACACAGCATATACACACACACACACCGCATATACACACACACACACAGCATATACACACACACACAGCATATACACACACACACAGCATATACACACACACACACACAAACGGGCAAGCAGAGACACACACGGGCAAGCAGAGACACACACAAACGCAAGAACACAGGGGCAGACACGCAGACAGACATATGCGCGCACAGATATATACACACAGCGACAAACGCACATTGACACGCGCACAAACAGCCATGCACACACATATAAACACAACAACCAAACACGCACACTCCCACAGACACACACGGAGGCACATACTCCAGCAGGATTTGCTGTGTAGCAATCAGGAGCAATTAATCAGGATGATTTCCTGATCTGGGAGCTTCAAGCCCAATTGTAGGATCGCCCAGCACCGCTGAATCACAGCGGCACCGGAGCGATCCCAAAGTGCTCTCAATATAACGAGAAGGTTTGGGAAGCGACTGATGCAGAGTTGAACTTTGCAAGCTTTCGCATCATCTCAGACACCAGTTTCAAAGAAGCGGGCAGCTCAACCTCCTCCCCGCTTCACTCAGGCTACGATGTGCCGCAGTCAAATAGTGTGCTGACACAACAACTGGCATTGATACAACAACAACTTGTATTTATATAGCGCCTTTGACGTAGTGAAACGTCCCAAGGCGCTGCACAGCAGTGTTATGAGATATACATTTGACATGGAACCGAATAAGTAGAAATTAGCTCTGAATTGGTCAAAGAGGTCAGTTTTAAGGAGCATCTTGAAGGAGGAGAGAGAGGCGGAGAGGTTTAGGGAGGGAATTCCGGAGCTTGGGGCCCAGGCAGCTGAAGGCACGGCCACCAATGGTGGAGTGATTATAATCAGGGATGCTCAAGAGGGCAAAATTAGAGGAGCGCAGACATCTCGGGGGGGTGTTGTGGGGCTGGAGGAGATTACGGAGATAGGGAGGGGGCGAGGGTCGTGGAAGGATTTGAACACGAAGATGTGAATTTTGAAAATCGAGGCATTGCCAGGGTGGGAGCGGCTGCCCAGCTTACACATGAGGCACTGGAGGCAGTGAAGCCTCTGAAACCGAACCCTAGCACCTTCAGGAGGGGAACGCATTGGGAACGAGGATGGATAAAAAGATGTAGACATGAATCTTTGGAGGCAAGTGACCTGTTGTCGCTCAGATAGACTGAGAAATCGCCAGTCTCCTGGACCTTTTACACGACGGTTCAGTAGTCAAGCGGGAAACCACACTGCATGGAGTAGATGTAGGATCTGGCACCAATAGTTACATCGAATGTCCAGCCCAGAAACAGCTCCATGCCAGTGTTTATGCTCCACACCAGCCCCTTCCCAACCCTCTCCCTCTCCCTCCATCCCCATATCCTTCTATTGCTTTCTCCCTCATGTGTTTATCCAGCCTTCCCTTAAATGCCTCGATACTATTCGCCTCAACCCCTCCCTGTGGCAGCGAGTTCCACATTCTCACCGCTCTGAGTAAAGAGGTTTCTCCTGAATTCCCCATTGGGTTTATTAGTGATATTGGATATATTCCAGAGGGAGTTAGATGTGGCCCTTACGGCTAAAGGGATCAAGGGGAATGGAGAGAAAGCAGGAAAGGGGTACCGAGGTGGATGATCAGCCATGATTATATTGAATGGCGGTGCAGGCTCGAAGGGCCGAATGGCCTACTCCCGCACCTATTTTCTATGTTTCTATTACTGTCTTATATTGATGGTCTCCCCCAGCTAGTGGAAACGCCTTCTCTACCTCTACCCTATCGAACCCCTTCATAATCTTGAAGACCTCTATCAGATCACCCCTCAGCCTTCACAAGAGCCCCAGACTGGTCAACCTTTCTTGACAGTTATAACCTCTCGGTTCTGGCATCATCATTGTAAATCTTTTATGCGCTTTCTCCAGTGCAGGTTGAGGAAGAATTTGTTTTAATTTTTTTTTTTTATACGCTCCCGGGATGTGGGCGTCGCTGGCAAGGCCCGGCATTTATTGCCCATCCCTAATTGCCCCTCGAGAAGGTGGTGGTGAGCCGCCTTCTTGAACCGCTGCAGTCCGTGTGGTGAAGGTGCTCCCACTGAGCTGACTTGGTCGTAGCGGTTTTGGTTCAACTGAGCGGCCATTTCGGAGGGCAGTTAAGAGTCAACCACATCACTGTGGGTCTGTGGAGTCACATGGCGGCCAGACTGGGTAAGGGTGGCAGATTTCCTTCCCTAAAGGGACATTAGTGAACCAGTTGGGTTTTCAGCGACAGTCGTGGTTACCATTGCCGATCCTGTTTTTTTAATTCCAAATCTATTTAATGACTTGAATTTAAATTCCCCCAGCTGCCGTGGGGGGATTTGAACTCGGGTCTCTGGTTCATTAGTCCAGGGTCTGGATTACTGGCCCATAACAAGATGTCACATCTGTAGCCCTGAGGTTGAGAGTCCGGACGAAAGCCCACCGACATAAGAAGTAGGAGCAGGAGTAGGCCATCTGGTTCCTCGAGCCTGCTCCACCATTCAATAAGATCGTGGCTGATCTGATCATGGACTCAGCTCCACTTCCCTTCCCGCTTGCTATAACCCTTCACTCCCTTATCTCTCAAAAATCCATCTATCTCCCAGTGTAAAGCTCCCTCTCCACTGTCCCATCAAACACTCCCAGGGCAGGTACAGGGGGTTAGATACAGAGTAAAGCTCCCTCTACACTGTCCCATCAAACACTCCCAGGGCAGGTACAGGGGGTTAGATACAGAGTAAAGCTCCCTCTACACTGTCCCATCAAACACTCCCAGGGCAGGTACAGGGGGTTAGAGACAGAGTAAAGCTCCCTCTACACTGTCCCATCAAACACTCCCAGGGCAGGTACAGGGGGTTAGATACAGAGTAAAGCTCCCTCTACACTGTCCCATCAAACACTCCCAGGGCAGGTACAGCACAGGGTTAGATACAGAGTAAAGCTCCCTCTACACTGTCCCATCAAACACTCCCAGGGCATGTGGAATCATTTCGTTCTCAGGCCTCCTCGCTAGCCGGCTTGTATTGTGAAGCTTCTCTAGGAGGAACAGCGCTTTCGAACCTGCTGTTAAAACCGTCCCATATTTGTTCTCTTGCAGATGCCGGCAGACCTGCTGCAGAACAGGCGGCGTATCAGTTTTCTCGTTTATTTTCTCCTTTCACGGGGAGGGTTTATCAGCACCGGCAGATGTCAGTGATAGTGAGAGACGGTGCACCTGACTGGCCTCTCCCCTCCTACGTCAGGTACACGCCAGGTGAGCAAACAGGAGCAGGTGTTTCGCTCAATAAAGCCGGGGTTTGCTTATCACTCGCACTGCTGGAATGGAATTTCCAATCGCGGTACGCATCTGCCCGGGGAGCTTCGTCCAACAGAACTGCAGCAGTAAACTGTCGCACCCCCCCCCTCCACCACCAACCCCCATGGCTGAGTGACTAAATGCACTACCTAGAGTGGTACTGAGCCATTGGCTTGGCCTTCCCACCCCACCACGGTACAGGCTATTGAGGCGGGTTAGCACTTAACATAATGAGATCGGAATTCGGAGCAAGAGTAGGCCCCAAGGCCCCTCGAGCCCACTCCGCCAATCAATAAGATTATGGCTGATCTTCGACCGCAAATGGCATGTTGGCCTTCATAGCGAGAGGATTTGAGTATAGGAGCAGAGAGTCCTTATTGCAGTTGTACAGGGCCTTGGTGAGGCCACACCTGGAATATTGTGTTCAGTTTTGGTCTCCTAATCTGAGGAAGGACATTCTTGCTATTGAGGGAGTGCAGCGAACATAGAAACATAGAAAATAGGTGCAGGAGTAGGCCATTCGGCCCTTCTAGCCTGCACCGCCATTCAATGAGTTCATGGCTGAACATTCAACTTCAGTACCCCATTCCTGCTTTCTCGCCATACCCCTTGATCCCCCTAGCAGTAAGGACCTCATCTAACTCCTTTTTGAATATATTTAGTGAATTGGCCTCAACAACTTTCTGTGGTAGAGAATTCCACAGGTTCACCACTCTCTGGGTGAAGAAGTTCCTCCGCATCTCGGTCCTAAATGGCTTACCCCTTATCCTTAGACTGTGACCCCTGGTTCTGGACTTCCCCAACATTGGGAACATTCTTCCTGCATCTAACCTGTCTAACCCCGTCAGAAGGTTCACCAGACTGATTCCTGGGATGGCAGGACTGACATATGAAGAAAGACTGGATCGACTAGGCTTATATTCACTGGGATTTAGAAGAATGAGAGGGGATCTCATAGAAACATAAAATACTGACGGGACTGGACAGGTTAGATGCAGGAAGAATGTTCCCGATGTTGGGGGAAGTCCAGAACCAGGGGTCACAGTCTAAGGATAAGGGGTAAGCCATTTAGGACCGAGATGAGGAGAAACTTCTTCACTCAGAGAATTGTGAACCTGTGGAATTCTCTACCACAGAAAGTTGTTGAGGCCAGTTCGTTGGATATATTCAAAGGGGAGTTAGATGTGGCCCTTACGGCTAAATGGATCAAGGGGTATGGAGAGAAAGCAGGAATGGGGTACTGAAGTTGCATGATCAACCATGATCATATTGAATGATGGTGCAGGCTCGAAGGGCCGAATGGCCTACTCCTGCACCTATTTTCTATGTTTATATGTAACTCCACTTTCCCGCCCGATCCCCATATCGCTTTGATTCCCTTCGTGTCCAAAAATCTATCTCAGCTTTGAATCGACTCAACGACTGAGCATCCACTGCCCTTTGGGGTAGAGAGTTCCAAAGATCCACAACACTCTGAGTGAAGAAATGTCTCGTCATCTCAGTACTAGATGGCTAACCCTGAGACTAAGACTCCCCCTCCACCCCCACTAGTTCCAGACTCCCCAGCCCGGGGGAAATAGCCTCTCACCATCTGTCCTGTCAATCCCCCTCAGAATCTTTTTTGTTTCAATGAGATCGCCTCTCATTCTTCTAAACTCCAGAGGACAGGGCCCAATCTACACAATCTCTCCCCTTAGGACAACCCTCTCATAGAAACATAGAAAATAGGTGCAGGGGTAGGCCATTCGGCCCTTCGAGCCTGCACCACCATTCAATAAGATCATGGCTGATCATTCACCTCAGTACCCCTTTCCTGCTTTCTCTCCATACCCCTTGATCCCTTTAGTCGTAAGGGCCATATCTAACCCCCTCTTGAATATATCCAATGAACTGGCATCAACAACTCTCTGCGGTAGAGAATTCCACACATTAACAACTCTTGAGTGAAGAAGTTTCTCCTCATCTTGGTCCTAAATGGCTTACCCCTTATCCTTAGACTGTGTCCCCTGGTTCTGGACTTCCCAAACATCGGGAACATTCTTCCTGCATCTAACTGTCCAGTCCCGTGAGAATTTGATATGTTTCTATGAGATCCCCTCTCATCCTTCTAAACTCCAGTGAATACAGGCCCAGTCGATCCAGTCTCTCCTCATATGTCAGTCCTGCCATCCCGGGAATCAGTCTGGTGAACCTTCACTGCACTCCCTCAATAGCCAGAACGTCCTTCCTCAGATTAGGAGACCAAAACTGAACACAATATTCTAGGTGGGGCCTCACCAAGGCCCTGTAGAACTGCAGTAAGACCTCCCTCCTCTTATACTCAAATCCCCTTGCTATGAAGGCCAACATACCATTTGCCTTCTTCACCGCCTGCTGTACCTGCATGCCAACTTTCAATGACTGATGAACCATGACACCCAGGTCTCGTTGCACCTCCCCTTTTCCTAATCTGCCACCATTCAGATAATATTCTGCCTTCGTGTTTTTGCCACCAAAGTAGATAAACCTCACATTTATCCACATTATACTGCATCTGCCATGCATTTGCCCACTCACCTAACCTGTCCAAGTCACCCTGCAGCCTCTTAGCGTCCTCCTCATAGTTCACACCGCCACCCAGCTTAGTGTCATCTGCAAACTTGGAGCTATTATACTCAATTCCTTCATCTAAATCATTGATGTATATTGTAAATAGCTGAGGTCCCAGCACTGAACCTTGCGGTACCCCACTAGTCACTGCCTGCCACTCTGAAAAGGACCCGTTTATCCCGACTCTTTGCTTCCTGTCTGCCAACCAGTTCTCTATCCACATCAGTACATTACCTCCAATACCATGCGCTTTAATTTTGCACACCGATCTCTTGTGTGGGACCTTGTCAAAAGCCTTTTGAAAGTCCGAATACACCACATCCACTGGTTCTCCCTTGTCTACTCTACTAGTTACATCCTCAAAAAATTCTAGAAGATTTGTCAAGCATGATTTCCCTTTCATAAATCCATTGCTGACTTGGACCGATCCTGTCACTGCTTTCCAAATGAATCAATGCACTGAACCTTCGTTGTACCGCCTCGAAGGCATGTATGTCCTTTCTCAGATAGGGAGACCAAAACTAGACTCAGTACTCCAGGTGTGGTCTCACCAGAGCCCTGTACAATTATAGTAAGACTCTTTATTTATCTATCTAGTTATTACTCATATTACTAATAAAATACACCAATCCCCATGCAATAAAGGCCAACATGCTATTTGCCTTCCTAATTGCTTACCATAGCTGTATGCTAACTCCGTCTTTCCAGTACGATGACACCCAATTCTCTCTACACACCAACATTTAGTCGTTTCTCACCGTTTAAAAAATTATTCTGTTTTTCTATTCTTTCTACCTCACATTTCACCACCTCATACTCCATCGGCCACCTTATTGCCCACTCACTTAACCGGTCTATACCCCTTTGCAGGTTCCTTGTGTCCTCCTCACAGCTTACTTTCCCGCCTAGCTTTCTGCTCGCCCCAGCGATGCCCTCCTGACCCCCGGCTGAATTTCCGGCCCCAGGGTTAATGCCGGCATTTATTGCCCATCCCTGATTGCCCCTTGAAAAGGTGGTGGTGAGCCGCTGCCTTGAACCGCTGCAGTCCCGTGCGGTGAAGGTGCTCCCATAGCGCTGACTTTGTTGTAGCGGTTTGGTACAACTGAGTGGCTCGCCGGGCCATTTCAGAGGGCAGGCAGTGACTAGTGGGGTACCGCAAGGTTCAGTGCTGGGACCTCAGCTATTTACAATATACATTGCTTGGGTCTGTGGAGTCACATAACGGCCAGACCGGGTAAGGGCGGCAGATTTCCTTCCCAAAGGACATTCATGAACCAGATCGGGTTTTTATGACAATCCGGTAGTTTCATGATCACCCGTACTAGCACTAGCTTTTAATTCCAGATTTATTTAATTAATTGAATTTAAATTCCCCAGCTGCCGTGGTCGATTTTGAGCTCACGTCTCTGGATCATTAGTCCAGGGTCTGGATTACGAGTCCAGTAACATAATCGCTACGTGACCTTACCCAAAGACTGTTCCAAGGAGAAATAGTCTGTAATGTATTTGCTTCATGGGTTCTTTGCTGAAGAATTCATAGCAACACATTGCTATTAAGAACTAGTTGGTTTATTAGCAAAGGTTTAACAATCACACTACACTTTACCAGTTCATCCAACAGACTCACAACTACCTGCCCCATCGTGGATCCCCCGAACCCAACTGGCTGGGGTTTTATTGAGTCTTGTGAACATCATGTGACTGGCTAAGCCACTCCCACTCAACAGCTATACAACTATTTTAGTTGAACGTAAAATCAAGCGGCCACTTTTGATAAGGGCACTAGAACCCACAAATTTCAAATTAAACTTTTGTGGAAACTTAAATCAAATAAAAATTTGGTTGCCGTGGGGTGATGATGCACTCCAGTCCCTCCGGAAGGCCGCGAGAGTACCGGTGGACACCGCATGCTCCATCTCCAGGGACACCCTGGCTCGGATGGAACCGCGGAAGAGAGGCAGGCAGTCGGGCTGAACGACCCCCTCAACAGCGCTACAAATCTGTGAGCGTACTCACAAGATGCATACGTTACACTGCCCTAACATTTTTTTTTTCCAACCTCCCCTCAGAGCTGAAGTCGCTCGACCTCCCCCCCGCCCCCCCCGGTAACCCCACAGTCGGCCACCTGTACTCACCATGGACGCTGCCCGCGCTGACGGCCCCAGGTTGGGCGCGGTGTAGCCCGGACCCAAGGCAGCGACCAGCCCGCTGTGCGATGAAGGCCCGAGCAGGCCGTGCAGGTCCCCATGGCTGCTGGGCAGACTGGACGAGGGACCCACCGCGTGGTTGCGCAGGATGTGAATGGCGTCGTCCAACCGGTCCAGGCGATCCTCCATCCGGCTTTGCTGCAAGGACCAGAGAGAGAGAGAGAGAGAGAAGTAGACAGCTCAGCGCTAGCCTGACGGAAGTACGCACAATACCGGACGATCTTAAGGCAAGGCAAATCTGGCACACTACTCTAAAGGTAAAGCAGAGATCATAAGCTGGTGGAAAATACATTTAGAATCAGCTATCAGAAAGGACCCATTCACCCAACGCCCGATAAATGTCTGGAATAATCTGCAGAGACACACACTTTAGGACATTCAAAGTACAGTGGAATTTCAGGAGTTGAGTTTTGGTGCGCTGAATGACGGGACAGTTTAGGGAGAGCCTTACTCTGTATCTAACCCTGTGGTGTACCTGTCATGGGAGTGTTTGATGGGGACAGTGTAGAGGGAGCTTTACTCTGTATCTAACCCCGTGCTGTACCTGCCCTGGGAGTGTTTGATGGGGACATTGTAGAGGGAGCTTTACTCTGTATCTAACCCCGTGCTGTACCTGCCCTGGGGGTGTTTGATGGGACAGTGTAGAGGGAGCTTTAATCTGTATCTAACCCCCTGTACCTGCCCTGGGAGTGTTTGATGGGACAGTGTAGAGGGAGCTTTACTCTGTATCTAACCCCCTGTACCTGTCATGGGAGTGTTTGATGGGACAGTGTAGAGGGAGCTTTACTCTGTATCTAACCCCGTGCTGTACCTGCCCTGGGAGTGTTTGATGGGGCAGTGCAGAGGGAGCTTTACTCTGTATTTGATGCTGATACTGAGCGCTTGCTGTCACAATTGTTCCATTCCCTCTATCCTTGAATTCCCTCATCTCGATGAGCACAAAATACAACTGGAAAACGAGGATAAGAAGTTCCAGTGCAGTAAAAAACTCATTGATTAGGCCCGAATGGATAAAGCACAGAGATCTTTTAAATGAAGACATGGCAGCAATAGCCATTGGAATAGGACTGGGAAAGAAATAAACGGAGAAAATCAGAATAAAAATATATGTTAATAGAAAACACTACTACCTCACACACATCCATTAACACAGAGATTGCGTCATGTAAATGCTCCTTAAGTTGCCGTTCTGCGGGGTTTTTCTATAAGATTTAAAGAGTCGGGGAAAGTATGTTAGATATGCCATGCAAAGCAAATATAGCAAGCATCAAAGAAAGAAAGACCTGCATTTATACAGCCCCTCTCACAACCTCAGGACGTCCCAAAGTGCTTTACATAGAAACATAGAAAATAGGTGCAGGAGTAGGCCATTCGGCCCTTCGAGCCTGCACCGCCATTCAATGAGTTCATGGCTGAACATGCAACTTCAGTACCCCATTCCTGCTTTCTCGCCATACCCCTTGATCCCCCTAGTAGTAAGGACTACATCTAACTCCTTTTTGAATATATTTAATGAATTGGCCTCAACAACCTTCTGTGGTGCAGCCAATCAAGCCCTTTCTGAAGTGCGGTCACTGTTGTATGTAGGAAACGCAGCAGCCAATATCCACACAGCAAGCCCCCACAGAATGTAAAAGTGACCCAGACCATCTGTTGATCGGGGCCACAGGAAACCGGGGATAACTCCCCCGTCCCCTCCCCCCGCTCCTCTTCCACAGTGGGATCTTTTACGTCCACCCGAGAGAGCAGACGGCACCGGCGGGTTTAACGCCTCGTCCGAAAGAGGGCGCCTCCGACAGTGCGGCGCTCCCTCAGTACCGCCCCTCCGACAGTGTGGCGCTCCCTCAGCACCGCCCCTCCGACACTCCCTCAGTACTGCCCCTCCGACAGTGCAGCGCTCCCTCAGCATCGCTCCTCCAACAGTGCGGCGCTCCCTCAGCACCGCCCCTCCGACACTCCCTCAGTACTGCCCCTCCGACAGTGCAGCGCTCCCTCAGCATCGCTCCTCCAACAGTGCGGCGCTCCCTCAGCACCGCCCCTCCGACAGTGCGGCGCTCCCTCAGCACCGCCCCTCCGACAGTGTGGCGCTCCCTCAGCACTGCCCCTCCGACAGTGCGGCACTCCCTCAGTACTGCCCCTCCGACAGTGCGGCGCTCCCTCAGTACTGCCCCTCCGACAGTGCGGCGCTCCCCCGACAGTGCGGCGCTCCCTCAGCACCGCCCCTCCGACAGTGCGGAGCTCCCTCAGCACCGCCCCTCCGACAGTGCGGCACTTCCTCAGTACTGCCCCTCCAACAGTGCGGCGCTCCCTCAGTACCGCCCCTCCGACAGTGCGGCGCTCCCCCGACAGGGTAGATTCAGCGAAGGATGTTTCCCCCGGGCTGGGGAGTCTAGAACCAGGGGTTCCACAGTCTCAGGATAAGGAACTGAGATGAGGAGGAATTTCTTCACTCAGAGGGGGGTGAATCTTTGGAATTCTCTGCCCCAGAGGGCAGTGGAGGCTCAGTCTCTGAATATATTCAAGACTGAGATGGATAAGATTTTGAGACCACGGGAATAGAGGGATATGGGTAATCGGGCGGGAAAGTGGAGTTGAGGTCGAAGATCAGCAATGATCTTATTGAATGGTGGAGCAGGCTCGAGGGGCTGTGTGGCCAACTCCTGCTCCTAATTCTTACGTTCAATGGTCACGACTAACCATTTGCGACAGAGGAAGAGAAAGGGGAAGGACGAAATAAATAAAGGCGCTGAGTTACACCGAAGCACTTCACCCATCACTCGTTGATGTACAGTCACCGTTGTGATGTAGGAAAACACAGCAGCCGCCAAAAACGCCCCACAAGCAGCAATGAATTAAACGTCCAAACGCGGCTGCTTTTGACTGCGTCTGTTCAGGGAGGAATGTTGGCCGAGGCCTCGGGAGACCTCCCAGCTCATACTGGAATCGTGCCATGGGATCTTTTAACAATCAGCTCGCACAGGGAGTTGAAGGGCTCATCCGAAAAGGGGGGCGCCCTCCGACAGTGCGACGCTCCCTCAGTACTGTCCCTCCGACAGTGAGGCGTTCCCTCAGTACTGCCCCTCCGACAGTGCGGCGCTTCCTCAGTACTGCCCCTCCGACAGTGCGGCGCTTCCTCAGTACTGTCCCTCCGACAGTGCGGCGTTCCCTCAGTATTGCCCTCCGACAGTGCGGCGTTCCCTCAGTACTGCCCCTCCGACAGTGCGGCACTCCCTCAGTACAGCCCCTCCGACAGTGCGGCGTTCCCTCAGTATTGCCCTCCGACAGTGCGGCGTTCCCTCAGTATTGCCCTCCGACAGTGCGGCGCTTCCTCAGTACTGTCCCTCCGACAGTGCGGCACTCCCTCAATACCGTCCCTGCGACACTCCCTCAGTACCGCCCCTCCGACAGTGCGGCGCTCTCTCAGCACTGCCCCTCCGACAGTACGGCGCTCCCTCAGTACCGTCCCTGCGACAGTGCGGCACTCCCTCAGTACTGTCCCTCCGACAGTGCGGCGCTCCCTCAGCACTGTCCCTCCGACAGTGCGGCGTTCCTTCAGTACTGTCCCTCCGACAGTGCGGCGTTCCCTCAGTACTGCCCCTCCGACAGTGCGGCGTTCCCTCAGTACTGCCCCTCCGACAGTGCGGCGCTTCCTCAGTACTGTCCCTCCGACAGCGCGGCGCTCCCTCAGTACTGTCCCTCCGACAGTGCGGCGCTTCCTCAGTACTGTCCCTCCGACAGTGCGGCACTCCCTCAGTACCGCCCCTCCGACAGTGCGGCGCTCCCTCAGTACCGTCCCTGCGACAGTGCGGCGCTTCCTCAGTACTGCCCCTCCGACAGTGCGGCGCTTCCTCAGTACTGTCCCTCCGACAGTGCGGCACTCCCTCAGTACCGCCCCTCCGACAGTGCGGCGCTCCCTCAGCACCGCCCCTCCGACAGTGCGGCGCTCCCTCAGCACTGCCCCTCCGACAGTGCGGCGCTCCCTCAGTACTGCCCCTCCGACAGTGCGGCGCTCCCTCAGTACTGCCCCTCCGACAGTGCGGCGCTCCCTCAGTACTGCCCCTCCGACAGTGCGGCGCTCCCTCAGCACTGCATGGCGTTCCCTCAGCACCGCCCCTCCGACAGCGCAGTACGGTGCTTCCTCAGCATTGCATTGGCAACGTCGGCCGAGACTGCGGGCTCAAGTACTGGAGTTGGGAGCGGGCGGGAAGTGTGGGGGCGGAAGAGGGTTGGGGGGGGGGGGTGGGGGGAGGGGAAGAAAAAAAAAAAGAGAATGTTGCACTCGAACCTTTTGACCCAGAGCAGAGAGGGCCGCCAATCAAACACCTGTAACATTTCAAATACTGAGCTTTATAACTGGATTCAAACAGCGGTGAAATTGATCCAAAGTTTCGCTCAGCTTACCAGTGAATGCAGGGTACTCTCATAGCCGGGTGAAGCAGAACTCTGTCCTCCAGGCCTGGACCACTGAGTTGAACCTACAGGAAGACACAGCAAATTTTGTTTGATTCTAAATTACCCAATGTCAACTGTCTCCCTCGTTGCAAATATATGCGAGCCAACATTCCTCAAGTTAGCAATTTTGCTTCATCGTGATACCATTTAACCCTTTGAAAGCCTCTCATTCCCCCCTCAGAATGTCCCTAAAGTTAAGGTGCAGTTCCATGGTTCCCCCACTGCCCCCGCCTCCGGCAGTTCGTTCCTGCAAGTGGCCAATCTTCCCGTGCAAGTCTAAACAGCGAGTGTCAGAAGGCCATTCAACCACGGAAGGATCACGCTCAAAGAAAAATACAATAGGAAGAACTTGCATTTCTGCAGCGTCTTTTCACGAGCTCCGGACGTCACAGAGCGCTTCACGGACAATGAAGTCCTTTTTCTGAAGTGCAGCCACTGTTGTAATGTCGGAAACGCGGCAGCCAATTTGTGCTTTCCCTTGGATATTAAGGGATATGGGGATAGTGGAGTTGAGGTCGGAGATCAGCCATGATCTTACTGAATGGCGGAGAGGCTAGAGGGTCCGAATGACCTACTCCTGCTCCTAATTCTTATGTGCACAGCAAGCTTCCACAAACAGCAATGGGATAATGACCCAAATCATCTGCTTTTTAGTGATGTTGGTTGAGGGATAAGCATTGGTACAGGACACCAGGGAGAACTCCCCCTGCTCCTCTTCGAAATATTGGCCCTGGGATCTTTCACGTCCACCCGAGAAGGCAGATGGGGACCTTGGTTTAACGTCTCATCCGAAAGACGGCACCTCCGTACCGCACCTCCGAGAGTGCGGCGCTCCCTCGGTACCGCCCCTCCGACAGTGCGGCGCTCCCTCGGTACTGCACTGGGAGCCTAGATTTTTGTGCTCAAGTCCCTGGAGTGGGACTTGAACCCACAACCTTCTGGTTCAGAGGCGAGAGTGCTACCCACTGAGCCATGGTCTGACACATGGAGATTCCAGAGGAGGTCACTGGCTCATGATCAGAAGTAAGAACCCTGCCTTAGTTCTCTGCTCCTCAGACCGATACATGGGAGGGTCACAGTGGAGCGCCTGACACCGGCCCAGCTCGGATCTAACTTGGCACAGGCTGGGCATCGAATCCAGCGAGTGGGCTAACCTGTGCAGTGCCAGCCGCGACTCAGTAGGTCGCATTGTCGCCTCGGAGTCAGAAGTTCGAGTTTGCGAGTCCCACTCCAGTGACTTGTGCACAAACATCTAGGCTGGCGCTCCCAGTGCAGTACTGAGGGAGCGCCGCACTGTCGGAGGGGCAGCGCTGAGGGAGCGCCGCACTGTCGGAGGGGCAGCGCTGAGGGAGCGCCGCACTGTCGGAGGGGCAGCACTTTCAGATGAGACATTAAACCGAGGCCCCATCTGGTCTCTCAAGTGGATGTAAAGGATCCCACGGCCACTATTTCAAAGAGCAGGGGAGATCTCCCCGGTGTGCAGTGCCAATTTCTATCCTTCAACAAACATCACTAACTCAGATCATCACATTGCTATTTGCGGGAGCTTGCTGTGCGCAAATTGGCTGCTGCGTTTCCTACATTACTGCAGTGAGTACACTCCAAAAAAAAAAACAGTTCTTCCTTGGCTGTAAAGTGCCTCGAGATGTCCTGAGGTTGTGAAAGCGGCTACAGAAATGCAAGTCTTCCTTTTATCAAACTGAACACATTTAGAGCAGAGGCCTAGGATCGACTCGTGAGGTTACTGTCGGTCATGCTACCAGTATGCGAGATAAATCATCATTCTGGCATCCCGCGCTGCAAACCCACCCCCTCACCCGGACAAAAAAAAAAGACAAAAAAAGAATATTTTCGCAGTGATTCATTGTAGGTCAGACAGGGCTGCCCCAAACGACGAGTGTTTGTCATGCCCCCTCTCCCCAACCCTACGTTAAAAAATAAAAGCCCCCCCCCCCCCAATCACAGCCACAGTCTCTTCCAGCTCAGTTAATCGAAGCGGTCGCAACGCCTCAGGGCAAACAAAAGGCGGAGAGAGGGAGAGCGGGAGAGAGAGAGAGAGAGAGAGAGAGAGAGAGAGGAGGCCCCTTCGCAAGCGTTCAACAAAGACTGGGCTTGAACGAGATGAGCAGCTGTGCTGCACAGGCCTTCCCTCGGGACCCCACAAGGGGCCACAGTGATTACAGACAATTGCCAGCCAGCAAATAAGTTGCTTTGTCAGAAAACCTCATTCAGTGTCTCGAACGCTCGCTTAATCGCAGGATTAATGGGAATTCCCGGCGGAGCGGCGGCACACAGGGAATTCCGCCCGCCCCCGCGACTCCGCGGAAAACGCCGTGCACCTGCTGTGGAATATCTCCACACCGACAGGCTGGGATTCATTTCTGCGTCCCCGTTTCCAATTTCCTGGTTCAAAGTGACTGCCCCCCCCCCACCCCCACCCCCCCCGGGCTACACAGAATAATGAAATGGGATGGAATCAACGCTGGGAAAATCTGTGCCAAAATTCTGAGTCAAAAACAAAACAACTCACGTTTACATAAGGCAAAAGTCGACATGATTTACGGGTTAGGCACAATAACTTGCATTTATATAGCGCCTTTAGGATAGCGAAACGTCCCAAGGCGCTTGACAGGAGCGATCATCAAACAAAAGTTGGACACATAAGGAGATATTAGGGACAAAAGTTTGGTCAAAGAGGTCAGTTTTTAAAGGGGCGTCTTAAAAAGGAGGGGTGAGAGAGATGGAAAGGTTTAAGGGAGGAAATCCCAGAGCTTGGGGCCCAGGCAGCTGAAGGCACGGCCACCGATGGTGGAGCGATGGAAATCGGGGGGGGGATGCGCAAGAGGGCAGAATTGGAGGAGTGCGGAGATCGCAGGGGGTTGTGGGGGCTGGAGGAGGTTACAGTGTTTGGGGGGCGGAGGGTGAGGTTATTGAGATTACGAGATAGGGAGGGGGGCGGGGGACACTGAGGGATTTGAAAACCAGGATGAGAATTTATTTTTTTTTTTTTTAAATCGAGGCATTGCCGGACCAGGAGCCAATGTCAGCGAGCACAAGAGTAGCGGCTCGATGCGATGGAGATTCCTCTATCCACTCCCATCTAACTCAATGCACGTCAACCCATTATTCAGAGACCGAAGCTCTCGTCTCTGCTTCCTGCGGCTGTCTGAAGCGGAGCTCGAATCCATAAACCTCAGACCCAGCGGTAGTAACAGTACCACTGAGCCAAGGCTCACCCAACAACGTGTATTTATATACCGCCTTTAACATAGTGAAACGTCCCAAGGCGCTACACAGGAGCATGAGGAGATTCTAAAAAATGACACCGAGCCACATAAAGTGATATTAGCACAGGTGACCAAAGGGTAGAGATTGCCCGCTGCCCGAAAGGGTGGTTTTTAACCGCAGCTGAGGTTCAGGTCGCCTCGAGCGACATTCGCCTCTGGTTATTTTTCTCTCCAATCCGGAACTCGATCATAGTGGGGGGGGGGGGGGGGGGGGGGGGGGGGGCGGTGACAACATCTGAGGGGCGGAAACGCGACGGTGAAAGCAACAGAGGGGCAGAAACGCGGCAGTGACAGCAACAGAGGGGCGGAGGTTGGGTGCGGAGCGGAGTGACCGCTGCGATAATGTCATCACGGCGCAGCATCACCACGGCTCGCCCCTTCACTTAGAGAGTCAGGGGACTGGAGGGATGGGCTTGGATGGGAGAGTTAGGGGACTGGAGGGATGGGTTTGGATGGGAAAGTTTGGATATTAGAGGGATGGGCTTCGATGGGAGGGTTAGGGGACTGGAGGGATGGGTTTGGATGGGAAAGTTTGGATATTAGAGGGATGGGCTTCGATGGGAGGGTTAGGGGACTGGAGGGATGGGTTTGGATGGGAAAGTTTGGATATTAGAGGGATGGGCTTCGATGGGAGGGTTAGGGGACTGGAGGGATGGGTTTGGATGGGAAAGTTTGGATATTAGAGGGATGGGCTTCGATGGGAGGGTTAGGGGACTGGAGGGATGGGAAAGTTTGGATATTAGAGGGATGGGCTTCGATGGGAGGGTTAGGGGACTGGAGGGATGGGTTTGGATGGGAAAGTTTGGATATTAGAGGGATGGGCTTCGATGGGAGGGTTAGGGGACTGGAGGGATGGGTTTGGATGGGAAAGTTTGGATATTAGAGGGATGGGCTTCGATGGGAGGGTTAGGGGACTGGAGGGATGGGTTTGGATGGGAAAGTTTGGATATTAGAGGGATGGTCTTCGATGGGAGGGTTAGGGGACTGGAGGGATGGGTTTGGATGGGACAGTCAGGGGACTGGAGGGATGGGCTTCGATGAGGTTCAATGCGCGGACTGCCCTTTCGTGTCCTTTGACATTTCTTCCATCGCTGGGTTTCCGTACTGCAAGGACCAGGTATTCGGGATACCGACTGTACACAGGCCAGTTTACTACACGCGTGTGTGGTCACCTTCAGCGCTGCACAGAGTGGGAATCACTCTCATTGACCGGATGCAATGCTTGTAAACTTGAAGAGGGTGCAAGGCAAAGGAAATGAAGCTGCCTCCCACGTTGGCCCGTTTTTAATGACACGGTCGAGTCGGGCACTGAGCCACACAAATTAGGAAGATCCCAGTACCTTCAGGAGAACAAAAGGTGGAGGAAAAGGCTCCAAAATGATCCGTCGTTTATTTTCCTGGATAACAACTGTCCCACCAGCCAAGAGAACAAGTCTGTCGAATCCCTTCCTTACCTGTCAGAGATGGTGGTGAGCCCACAGGCGTGGATGGATTCGATGTGTAGCTGTTGCTGGTGTGATCGGGCGAATAAATCTGTTCAAAAAGATAGACGCAATCAATCAGTTTACATACATAGGACTACATCGTATAAACGGCAGAGAAACAGGCCATTCGGCTCAGCCAGTCCGTGCCGGCGTTTATGCTCCACTCGAGCCTCCCCCCCCGTCTTTCCTCATCTAAATCTATCAGCACACCCCTCTATTCCCTTCTCCCTCATACGCTTGTCCAGCCTCCCCTTAAATGCATCGATACTATTCACCTCAACCCCTCCCTGTGGCAGCGAGTTCCACATTCTCACCGCTCTCTGGGTAAAGAAGTTTCTTCTGAATTCCCTATTGGATTTCTGGGTGACCAGCTTATATTGATGGCCTCTAGTTATGTTCTTCCCCACAAGTGGAAACATTCTCTCTGTATCCACTCCATCAAAACCTTTCCTCATTTTAAAGACCTCTTAGGTCATCCCTCGGCCACCTTTATCAACAGAAGAAAGAGACCCAGCGCCTGTTCATCCTTTCCTGATATGTGCACCCTCGTATTTCTGGTATCATCCTTGTAAATCTTCCCTGCACCTTCTCCAGTGCCTCTATATCATGTTTATAATATGGCGACCAGAACTGTACGTAATGCTCCAAGTGTGGTCTACCCAAGGTTTGAGTGTGGGACACTTGGTGTTAACCCAAGTGAGATATTAGTCTAAAAGAAAGGTTTGCATTTATTTAATGCTTTTTATCGTCCCTCAGACATCTTTCAAGGTCCTTCACAATGCAATCAATTACTTTTGAAGTGCTGTGTTATACACGCAAATATGACTACCATTTTGAACACAGCAATGATACGAATGGCCAATTAATCTGTATTGTTTTTTTCAATTACTTGTTCCGGAATGGGAGCGTCGCTGGCAAGGCCGGCATTAATTGCCCCTTGAGAAGGTGGTGGTGAGCCCCCTTCTTGAACCGCTGCAGTCCGTGTGTGAAGGTGCTCCCACAGTGCTGTTAGGGAGGGAGTTCCAGGATTGTGACCCAGCGATGATGAAGGAATGCCGACATATCTCCAAGTCAGGATGGTGTGTAACTCGGAGGGTGGTGGTGTTACCATGCGCCTGCTGCCCTTGTCCTTCTAGGCGGCAGAGGTCGCGGGTTTGGGAGGTGCTGCCGAAGAAGCCTTGGCGAGTTGCCGCGGTGCATCTTGTAGATGGTGCACACTGCAGCCAGGGGGCGCCGGTGGTGGAGGGAGAGAGTGTTGAAGGTGGTGGGCAGCGTGCTGATCAAGCGGGTGGATGTACCATATGGTGCAATGAAATGCAGCTGGGTAACCAACGTTGAAGACCACTTGAATATCATCTCTCAAAGTTGAGCCTGACCTGAAAATACCAGTGGATAAATTTGATGGCAAAGTTGTCTATGGAAAGAAAAGAGCAATAGGAAGTGGGCAGTACAAGGGCCATGTTGATGCTTTGGTACCGACAAAGCGGGCTGCTTGGTCCTGGATGGTGTCGAGCTTCTCGAGTATTGGAGCTGCACTCATCCAGGCAAGTGGAGAGTGTTCCATCACACTCCTGACTTGTGTCTTGTAGATGGTGGAAAGGCTTTGGGGAGTCAGGAGGTGAGACACTCATCGCAGAATACCCAGCCTCTGACCTGCTCTTGTAGCCACAGTATTTATGTGGCAGGTCCAGTTAAGTTCCTGGTTAACGGTGACCCCCAGGATGTTGATGGCGGGGGATTTGGCGATGGTCATGCCGTTGACGAGGCGGTGGTTAGACTCTGGCTTGTTGGAGACAGGTCATTGCCTGGCACTTGTGTGGCGCAAATGTTACTTGCCACTTATCAGCCCAAGCCTGAATGTCGTCCAGGTCTTGCTGCATGCGGGCACGGACTGCTCCATTATCTGAGGAGTTGCAAATGGAACTGAACAGTGTGTAGTCATCAACGAATATTTGGCGTTAGTTGAAGAAGGAATGTTGGCCAAAGCTCCTCCCCAAGTAGAACCATCCATTAGAAGATGCCGACCGGGCCTGGGTTTCACATCTGCAGGATGGTATGTCCGACAGTGCAGCGCTCCCTCCGTGCTGACCTGAACTTTCAGCCTAGGTTATGAGCTCAAATCCTGCCGTGGGGTTTGAACATCCCCGGTGGCCTCGTAATGGAAACAACAACTTGCATTTATATAGCGCCTTCAACCTGGTAAAGTATCCCCAAGGTGCTGCACAGGAGCGCTTATCAAACAAAATTTGACCACCGAGCCACAGAGATATTAGGGCAGGTGACCAAAAGCTTGGACAAAGAGGTCGGTTTTAAGGAGCTTCTTGAAGGAGGATAGAGAGGCGGAGAGGTTTAGGGAGGGAGTTCCAGAGCTTGGGGCCCAGGCAACAGAAGGCACGGCCGCCGATGGTGGAGTGATTATAATCAGGGATGCTCAGGAGGGCAGAATTAGAGGAGCGTAGACACCTCGGGGGCTTGTAGGAGGTTACAGAGATAGGAGGGGGAGGGGAGCGGGGAAGGCTGTGCAAGGCATTGTAAAAGGGAGGCGTCGCCCAACTAGGAACCAAGGTATGTCAGCAAGCACAGGGAGGTGATGGGTGAACCCACAACCTCTGACTCAGAAGTTAGAGTGGGCCCAAGTTGACACTTAATACGGGCAAACAAAGAAACATAGAAAATAGGTGCAGGAGCAGGCCATTCGGCCCTTCGAGCCTGCACCACCATTCAATAAAATCATGGCTGATCACGCAACTTCAGTACGCCATTCCTGCTTTCTCTCCATACTCCTTGATCCCTTTAGCCGTAAGGCCCACATCTAACTCCCTTTTGAATATATCTAATGAACTGGCCTCAACAACTTTCTGTGGTAGAGAATTCCACAGGTTCACAATTCTCTGAGTGAAGAAGTTTCTCCTCATCTCGGTCCCAAATGGCTTACCCCTTATCCTTAGACTGTGACCCCTGGTTCTGGACTTCCCCAACATCGGGAACATTCTTCCTGCATCTAACCTGTCCAGTCCCGTCAGAATTTGATATGTTTCTATGAGATCCCCTCTCAAAGAGAGCATTGGTCAGAGTCGGAGGGCGCTGGTGCGAAATCCAGACACCTTAATTTGGGATGACCTTCAGATGGGCGGAGGTTCCCAAGGGAACAGGACCAACTGGAGGGTGTCCGTACGTCACACAATTGCAGCCAACGGTAGACAGCTCTCGTGCCTTTGGGTAAATAACCCAACCGTCCTTTTTTTAAAATCCAATCCCGTGGATGTGGGCATTGCTGGCAGGGCCTGCTGTTTGAAGGAAGGGTGAAATAGTTCTGCGAAGCGGGATTGGGACGGCCCGAGGCCGGGAAAGGCGCTACAGAAATGCAAGTCTTCAACTCTCCCGCTGAATTTGCGGCGATCTCAGGACAGGACTCGGGGGGGGGGGCCCAGTGTCCACCTGCTCTCAAACTCAGACGCAAAGAATGGCCACTAGGCTGAGGTAACGGAGGAAACCCAAGGAGTCACACACAGTGGGGGAAAAAAAACTACAAATATGTATCATCATCATCATCATCATAGGCAGTCCCTCGAAGCGAGGATGACTTGCTTCCACGCCAAAAAGGGATGAGTTGACAGGTGTTTCAATGAAGGACCTAATATTCCGGATCCCGAACTCCATCCTGAAGGGTGGAAGATGCCTGTGTGTGGATTCTTTTAACGTGGGGTGACCGTTGCACACCAGCCACCACACGGGCTTGACAGAGCGAGGTCTTGGTCCAGTGGCAAGGGTTAACCAGGACGACTGGAGACCAGCTCTGCTGCACGGACCTAGTGTGCACACATATCGCAGTGTGGGCTGGGCCCGTGCTGCCCCTGGGCCCTCGCCTCTTCTGGGCCTCAGACTCACGCCTCTCCTGGGCCCCGGTCACTTCCTTCTACAATCTCTCGCCGCTCCTTCGCCCCTCCTGCTGTGCCTGCCCGCACTGCAACCAGCGACCTGACTGCGCAGTAGTATGTCGCTGCACGTTGCTCCCTCTGATGGCCCCGGCCCTCAGATGGTCTTGCATGCCGGGCCGCCACACGCTATTCCCTCTATAATGTCCTGATTGGACCTGTATCACGAGTAACTGCATTCAGTTCCGGGCACCGCACCTCAGAAAGGATATATTGGCCTTGGAGGAGCGCAGTACAGATTCACCAGAATAATGCCGGGGCTAAAAGGGTTAAATTATGAGGGCTAGGCTTGTATTCACTGGAATTTAGAAGAATGAGAGGGGATCTCATAGAAACATAAAATTCTGATGGGATTGGACAGGTTAGATGCAGGAAGAATGTTCCCGATGTTGGGGGAAATCCAGAACCAGGGGTCACAGTCTAAGGATAAGGGGTAAGCCATTTAGGACCAAGATGAGGAGAAACTTCTTCACCCAGAGAGTGGTGAACCTGTGGAATTCTCTACCACAGAAAGTAGTTGAGGCCAATTCGTAAGATATATTCAAAAGGGAGTTAGATGTGGCCCTTAGAACATAAGAACATAAGAATTAGGAACAGGAGTAGACCATCTAGCCCCTCGAGCCTGCTCCGCCATTCAACAAGATCATGGCTGATCTGGCAGTGGACTCAGCTCCACTTACCCGCCTGCTCCCCGTAACCCTTAATTCCCTGATTGGTTAAAAATCTATCTATCTGTGACTCGGATACATTCAATGAGCTAGCCTCAACTGCTTCCTTGGGCAGAGAATTCCACAGATTCACAACCCTCTGGGAGAAGAAATTCCTTCTCAACTCGGTTTTAAATTGGCTCCCCCGTATTTTGAGGCTGTGCCCCCTAGTTCTAGTCTCCCCGACCAGTGGAAACGACCTCTCTGCCTCGATCTTGTCTATCCCTTTCATTATTTTAAATGTTTCTATAAGATCACCCCTCATCCTTCTGAACTCCAACAAGTAAAGACCCAGTCTGCTCAATCTATCATCATAAGGTAACCCTTCCATCTCCGGAATCAGAGTAGTGAATCCCTTACGGCTAAAGGGATCAAGGGGTATGGAGCGAAAGCAGGAAAGGGGTACTGAAGTTGCATGATCATACTAAATGGTGGTGCATGCTCGAATGGCCTGCTCCTGCACCTGCACCTATTTTCTATGTTTCTATGTTACTCCCTTGAGTGTAGAAGATTAAGGGGAGATCTAATCGAGGTCTTTACGGATTCGATAGGGTGGATCGAGAGAAACTGTTTCCTCTGGTGGGAAGAGTCCAGAACAAGGGGGCCTTAAAATTCGAGCCAGGCAGGGCCAAAGGATGATGTCAGAAAACACTTCTTCACCCAAAGGGCCGTGGGAATCTGGAACTCTCTCCCCCAAAAAGTTGTCGAGGCTGGGGGGCGGGCGGGGAGAGCAATTGAAAATGTCAAAACTGGGATTGATGGGTGTTTGTTGGGTATTAAAGGATACGGAACGAAGGAGGGTAGATGGAGTTAAGATACAGATCAGCCGTGATCTGATTGAATGGCAGGACAGGCTAGAGGGGCTGAATGGCATGTCTTTGTACGTTGGAAGGAAAGACTTGGATTTATATAGCATACATCATAACCACCGGATATCTTGAAGCGCTTTACAGCCAATGAGGTACTTTTGGAGTGAGGTCACGGTTGTAATGTAGGAAGTACATGAAGAGCCAACATCTGAAAGACAATCCTGTTTGTATTTCCTCCCATGGCTACTGCTGCGCATTGCAACCCTCATTTCAGGAACGAAGACATTTTCAAAAGCAGGAGATAATGGAATAAAGGAATGAAACCAAAATACGGATTTCCCCCGTCCCCTGTAACTTCTCATTCACTTTATTATCGTGTCAGCTGTGGCTCAGTGGGCAGCACTCTCGCCTCGGAGTCAGAAGGTTGTGGCTTCAAGTCCCACTCCAGAGACTGGAGCACTTAAATCCAGGCGGACACTCCAGGGCAGTGCTGAGGGAGCGCCGCACTGCCGGAGGTGCCGTCTTTCGGGTGAGGCGTTAAACCGAAGTCCCGTCTGCTCACTCAGGTGGATGTAAAAGATCCCATGGCCATTATTTCGAAGAACAGGGGGAATTATCCCCGGTGTCCAGGGGGAATTATCCGCGGGGTCCTGGGGCCAATATTTATCCCTCAATCAACATAACAAAAAAAAGACAGACGATCTGGGTCACTATCACATTGCTGTGTGTGGGAGCTTGCTGTGCGCAAATTGGTTGCCGCGTTTCCCACATTCCAACAGTGACCACACTCCAAAAGTACTTCATTGACTGTAAAGCACTTTGAGACAGCGGGTGGTGGTGAAAGGCGCTATAGAAATGCAAGTCTTTTCATCGGCAACGATCTAGTTCTGCTGGCTCGGCTCTCGAAGGGTTAAGGCGGCGGCTCGAAGCAGTTGTACATTAATGCAGCGTCCGAGCCTGTGAAAAAGCCCAGCCCTGGAGGCGCCACTAATTATACCCTGATCAGTGTCTCAGAAAATTGGGCCTGGCACTTCTGGCGCCTATCGCTGCACTGGAACCAAGCCATTACAACAGAGCTCAGTCAACCTGCTAAAACGGGATTGAGAGCGCTGGTTGTGCGGGAGACGTGTGCGTCAGAGAGAGGGAGGGTGGGGGGGGGGGGGGGGGCAGGTGGGAGTGGGGGGGGAGGGGGGAGGAGGGCAGGGCAAGGGGAAATCCATATTTCATCGTGACAGATGCTGTCCTGTCCCCCTCAGCGAGCACGCCATTGTCTGGCGTATCAAAGGCTAAATTAGATGGGGTCAAGCAGTTCCAGCTGCGAGGCCTGGTTTCAAAGCAAGTGCTTTCCGCGAGTAGATTTGAGGGCGCTTTGCGCCGGCAGAACAACGGGCTCGGTCCCGTCCCCGGCCGGCTTGGCTCGGGGAGTCGACGGCAAAGGTTTGCGTCCGCGGGTCTCAGGCGGAACCGCGGCCGAATTATGCGAGGGCTGGTCGCGGGTGTTTGCCGTGCGATAGAGCAGCAACACCAGGTGGGAATGTAAAAAGGGTGGCAACAGTTCAACAAAAAACTGGGACGGCATGTGTAAAAGCAAACCAGATGCCGACTTCTTTCCCCTTTCTTCCCCCTCCTCCTTCCTTTATATTCCCTCCAGTGTCAGCCTTGGCTTAGCGGGCGGCACTTGCTCTTTCTCTCTCTCTCTCTCTCTCTCTCTCGCCTGAGTCACAAGATCATGGGTTCAAGTCTCACTGAAGAGACTTGAGCACATAATCCAGGCCGACGCTCCCAGTGCGGTGCTGAGGGAGCGCCGCACTGTCGGAGGGGCGGTGCTGAGGGAGCGCCGCACTGTCGGAGGGGCGGTGCTGAGGGAGTGCCGCACTGTCGGAGGGGCGGTGCTGAGGGAGTGCCGCACTGTCGGAGGGGCGGTGCTGAGGGAGCGCCGCACTGTCGGAGGGGCGGTGCTGAGGGAGCGCCGCACTGTCGGAGAGGCGGTACTGAGGGAGTGCCGCGCTGTCGGAGGGGCGGTGCTGAGGGAGCGCCGCACTGTCGGAGGGGCGGAGCTGAGGGAGCGCCGCACTGTCGGAGGTGTCATCTCTCGGGTGGATGTAAAAGATCCCACGGCCACTATTGGAAGAGCAGGGGGAGTTCTCCCCGGTGTCCTGGGGCCAATATTTATCCCTCAACCAACATCATTAAAACAGATGATGCGGGCCATTATCACATTGCTGTATGTGGGAGCTTGCTGTGCGCAAGTTGGCTGGTGCGTTTCCCGCATTACAACGGTGACTGCACTCCAAAAAGTACTTCATTGGCTGTAAAGGGGTTTGGCACGGCTCGAGGCATGAAAGGCGCTATAGAAAGGCAAGTCTTTTCTTCTTTTCACTCCACCCTCCTCCTCCTCCTCAGTCTCTCTTCGAGGCTCCCCATCTCCCTGCAGCACGATAGCAGGGCCCTGCGGTAACTCGGGCAAACGGCCATTCCTCCCACATGAGCCTGGCCCGTGAGCGGCACGCGGCTATTCGACTGTGAGCGGCACCGGGGCTATTCGACTGTGAGCGGCACCCGGCTATTCGACCGAGTGTGGCACCCGAAGTGTACTTCCAGCTAGCACCACTGACCAAGAGAGGTCGAGCTCCTTGCTGGGTTACCGTCCCGATCCTCAGCCCGGGTGCGCTGTCTGCAAAGGTACCGCCCGTACACTGCCCTGGCTGTGATCAGCAATGTCAGCACTTTATCACATCAGCCCTTCTGTATCATCACTGCACTTAAATACCACAGGATGAACGCTCTCAGTATTGTATTGTCCCTCCGACAATACTGCTCCTCCGACAGCGCGGCGCTCCCTCAGTACCGCCCCTCCGACAGGACAGTGCGGCACTCCCTCAGTACTGCCCCTCCGACAGCGCAGTGCGGCGCTCCCTCAGTACCGCCCCTCCGATAGGACAGTGCGGCACTCCCTCAGTACTGCCCCTCTGACAGCGCAGTACGGCGTCCCTCAGTACCGATCCTCCAACAGTGCGGCGCTCCCTCGGCACTGCCCCTCCGACAGCGCAGTGCGGCGCTCCCTCGGCACTGCCCCTCCGACAGCGCAGCACAGTGCTCCCTCAGTGCCGTCCCTCTGGCACTCCCTCAGCACCGCACTGGGAGCATGGGCTTAGATTTGTGTGTTCAAGTATGTCCCTGGAGTGGGACTATGAACCCACGCCCTTCTGACGCAGGTGGTGAGAGTGCGAGCCACTGAGACACGGCTATAACATGGCAGCCACAACTCCCCAGCCCGTGCTGGTGTCTTGCGATCGCTACGGAGATTGGCCGCGGGCTGGCGGAATCGCACCCCAGTAAGAGCCGGCTTGCCTTCAGGAGAGCTGTGCAAAAAACCGAGGAGCATCAACAAGCCGCTTCCAATGCACACATCAGGACTCCTGGCTTGCAAGCCTGAAAACGACAAAAGCTCTTCCTGTAAACAGCCACAGTCTGCTGATAACATCAGCCCCTTTATGGGTCGGGAGAGCGGCCACCACTGTTCAGGCAAGGTTAAATCAGAACCCTCATTAAACGGATGGGCTGCACCACATTGTAAACAGTTTTACAAAGAAAAGCTGCCAGAGATTGTTAAATATGATTTGGATCCTTTCTACTTTCCTATTTAATTTTCCAACCCGTGCTACCAGACTGGTGTCCTCCCACGACACAAACTGCTTCTGCTTGCTAAAGCTGGGTCAGTGAGCAGCTCGCCATTGAGTCAGAGCGTTCCCACTCCAGAGACTGAAGCACAAAAGTCTGGGCCGACAATTCCAGTGCCAGTACTGAGGGAGCGCCGCACTGTCGGAGGGGCGATACTGAGGGAGCGCCGCACTGTCGGTGGGGCGATACTGAGGGAGCGCCGCACTGTCGGAGGGGCGGTGCTGAGGGAGCGCCGCACTGTCGGAGGGGCGATACTGAGGGAGCGCCGCACTGTCGGAGGGGCGGTGCTGAGGGAGCGCCGCACTGTCGGAGGGGCGATACTGAGGGAGCGCGCACTGCACCGCCCTCAGCACCACCCCTCCGACAGTGCGGCGCTCCCTCAGCACCGCCCCTCCGACAGTGCGGCGCTCCCTCAGCACCGCCCCTCCGACAGTGCGGCGCTCCCTCAGCACCGCCCCTCCGACAGTGCGGCGCTCCCTCAGCACCGCCCCTCCGACAGTGCGGCGCTCCCTCAGTACTGCCCCTCCGACAGTGCGGCGCTCCCTCAGCACCGCCCCTCCGACAGTGCGGCGCTCCCTCAGCACTGCCCCTCCGACAGTGCGGCGCTCCCTCAGCACTGCACTGGGAGTGTTGGCCTAGATTTATGTGCTCAAGTCTCGAGTGGGATTTGAAACCACAACCTTCGAACTCGGAGGCGAGAGTGCTGTCCACTGAGGCACGGCCAACACAAGTTACAAGGCGTGACTTTGAGAATCTATGCACGTTTTTGACTCCGCTCCAAACCCGCCACAGGTGCAGGTGTGTCGTGGCCCGTACCTAAAGGGTGCAAATTCCACAGCAGCGAGAACATGAGAAAACTACTTCTACTCCAGCCCGCCCTGTAACATAAAACTTCACCATCGCAGCATTCCTAGGCCCAGCCCCCGGTGCGGCTCCCGGATTTAAATAAAAATCTGGCTAATGGATACACGGAGGGTCGTTAGTGAAGTGCTGCTGCATACAAAGCTCGCCAGGAGCAGCCATCCATCTTTGTCCATCCTCCCTGCCCCCGCCCCCCTCCCCCACTCCGGCCCTCCCCCACGCTTTTAACGCTCTTTCTCTCGAACCAGCCGGCCCCTCTCTAATGGACAAATACCTCTCATTAGCTGCCCCGAGAGAGACAGACGCTTTCAGCAGAACACCAGAAGGGCCTTGTACTTATTAACCCTTTCCCAACCAGCAGAGCGAGTCCGCCTGGTTCACCTTCGGGAACGTGGGAACGGGAGCGTTTTTTTAAAAAAAAAGAATTTGTTTGCGCGGCTGACTAGGACGGCATTTCTTGCCCGTCTCCCCAACGGCCCTCGGGGAGATGATGGTGAGCAACGTTCCCCCGTGGGCTGCGCTTTGTTCCAGGGTGTAAGGGGGGGGGGGGGGGGGAGGTGTGGCCCGTTTCATTTCGGGCGCAGGTCCCTTTAAATTTCTGCGCACGGGGGCGGAGCTCGTGATGTAAAAGCCGGTGAGCGGCCTGCACGCGGGGGGACCGGTTTAGCTCGCGCACCTCAGCCGGAACATTGGCGGCGAGCCGTCTTCTCAAACCGCTGCCGTCCATGCGGCGAAGGTGCTCCCACGCAGAAGAGGCCATTCAGCCCCTCCGGTGTGCTTTCCAGCAAGTGTCGCCGGTTACCGACCAGGATTGGGAACATCACAACACGCCATTCAGCCCCTCGAGCCTGTTCCACCATTCGTAAGAAATGGGAGCAGGAGTAGGCCATCTGTCTCCTTGAGCCTGCTCCGCCATTCAATAAGATTGCGGCTGATCCGATCATGGACTCAGCTCCACTTCCCCGCCCGCTCCCCATAACCCTTCACTCCCTTATCGCTCAAAAATCTGTCTATCTCCATCTTAAATATATTCAGTGACCCAACCTCCACAGCTCTCTCGGGGTAGATAATTCCAAAGATTCACCACCCTGAGAGAGAAGAAATTCCTCCTCATCTCCATCTCAAATGGGCGACCCCTTATTCTGAAACTACGCCCCCTAGTTCTAGATTCCCCCACGGCGAGGAAACATCCTCTCTGCATCTAGCCTGTCCAGCCCGCTCAGAGTCTTGTGCGTTAGATTATGCACAAGCAAGGTACCGTGGGCGTTGGGAAATCTGAAATAAAAGCAGAAAATGCTGGAAATATTCAGCAGGTCGGGCAGCATCTGCGGAGAGAGAAACTGTGTGGGGTCATCGACCCAAAACGTTAAATCTGCTTCTCTCTCTCCACAGATGCTGCCTGACCTGCTGAGTATTTCCAGCATTTGCTGTTTTTATTTCAATTAGATCAGGGCTGATCTGTATCTTAACTCCAGTTACTACCCGCCTTGGTTCCGTGACCCTTAATAACCGTGATCTGGGCACAGGGGCAATGTGACGGCAGCCACAGTTAAATGGTTAGCGTGTTCCTGTTAAATGTGTCTGGCAAACTTGAAGATTTTAACTGTTGGGAAGCCAGACAAGGTTGGCCCAAGGACCTGGCTTATGTCTGACAGGAAAACAATGAACATGCAATCCCATGGCATCCTTGCTCCAGAACCACATTCAAACCTTCCACTTGTTTCTCCTATTTCAAAGAGCTTTAGAGGAAACGGCCTTGTTTTTTTTGGAAAAAAAAAGAGATTCATTTCAACCCTTTGAGACCCACCAAAAGCTGCGTTCGGTCGTGGCTCACTGGGTAGAGCTCTCACTTCTCGAGTCAGGAGGTCGTGGGTTTCGAGTCCCACTCCCGAGAGGTTTGAGCACATAATTCAGGCGACACTGAGTGAGGGGTACATGCACATTGTAAATACTCCAGGCTGAACTACTCCGGGGACTTGAGCCCACTCCCGGCGCCGAGGGAGCGCCGCACTGTCGGAGGGGCGGCACCGAGGGAGCGCCGCACCGTCGGAGGGGCAGCACCGAGGGAGCGCCACACCGTCGGAGGGGTGGCACCGAGGGAGCGCCACACTGTCGGAGGGGCCCCTCCACCTGGGGCTAAAAATGTCAGCTGCCATTTTGAGGCAGTGACCTTGCTTTAGTGCCTGCCGATCTTTACCGCCACCATGTGCGATATTCAGTGTGGAGCCCCGAGGCAAATGTTCCATGTTTCACTTAGGGCGTTAAAGTGGAAACACAGGGTGCTAACGGGGCAGCCCGAATGAAGTTCAGGCGAGCGAATACCCACATCCTGGTGCTTAAAGGGAGGATAGCTGGAGCACCTGTACATGATCAACACAAGGCAGCAGAGAAAGTCAAAGTCGTGGACACAACGCTGAACGATATCTCGGAATCTTACCTGACAAACGCCCGACTGCCCATCCCTCGAAATAGCGCCCCCGGGTGCGACTCTGGCGTGTCTGAGCGCCTGCTTTTTCTGGCGTGATTGGCGGCAGGCGGTAAAGCGAGACGAACCAACCGAAGTTTGCGCCCGGGGCGCGTTGAACGCTCACCGACCAAATGTCGTCGCCACCGCTGAAACGCAACTGAGGTTCCCGTGGCGGCGTGAAATTGGCCGCGCGCGGGAGGCAAGCCATTAAGCGACCGTTTACCGCCCCGCCTGGGCGCTAACAGGTGGCTCGAACCAACCAAATTTCCAGCCCCAATTCCCACAAATACTACCGCCGCAACTATTTTGTCGAAACTGCGTACAGAGGCTGCTCAGTATTTGGGAGGGTTCGAAGTACACCGTCCCCTTTTGTAGGCCCCTGTGGCTGCAATCAGATGGCATCAAAGTCCACCTCCAACATTCTGTTTAAACAGATGCCACCATCACTCAAAGCCGTCATTACCCCCCTGAAGCTGTAGCGGATCGCAATTAAATCTGATCCTTTTGCAACAAAGGAAGAGAAGATTTAATATTAAACGTCTTTGTAAAATGATGCCAACATGATTTTTCAGAAGGAGCCCCCGCCCCCCGCCTTTTTATAAACCACATGCTCACTCCAAGCGGTTGCAAAGAAAGACTTGCATTTCTATAGCGCCTCACAGCCAATGAAGTACTTTTGTTGAAGTGTGGCCACTGTTGTATTGTGGGAAACGCTCAATTTGCGCTCAGCAAGCTCCCACACACAGCAATGTGATAATGACCCGGATCATTTGTTTGAGTGATGTTGGTTGAGGGATAAATATAGGCCCCAGGACACCGGGGAGAACTCCCCCTGCTCTTCTTCCAATAGTGGCCCCGGGATCTTTTACATCCACCCGAGAGGGCAGACGGTTTAACGTGTCACCCCAAAAGACGGCACCTCCGACAGTGCGGTGCTCCCTCAGTACTGCCCCTCCAACAGTGCGCCGCTCCCTCAGTACTGCCCCTCCGACAGTGCGGTGCTCCCTCAGTACCGCCCCTCCCACAGTGCGCCGCTCCCTCAGTACTGCCCCTCCGACAGTGCGTCGCTCCCTCAGTACTGCCGCTCCGACAGTGCGGCGCTCTCTCAGTACTGCCCCTCTAACAGTGCGGTGCTCCCTCAGTACTGCCGCTCCGACAGTACGCCGCTCCCTCAGTACTGCCCCTCCGACAGTGCGCCGCTCCCTCAGTACTGCCCCTCCGACAGTGCGGTGCTCCCTCAGTACTGCCCCTCCGACAGTGCGCCGCTCCCTCAGCACCGCACTGAGAGGATGAGCCTGGATTTTTGTGCATAAGTCCCGGGATCGGGGCTCGAACCCACAACCTTCTGACTCAGAGGCGAGGGTGCTACCCAATGAGCCATGGCCGAGTGTGCTTGGGCGGTAGTTTTCCGGCCCACGTTCGAGGGAAACTCTTAAGGTTGAACGGGCCCAGGCTTGGGCGTCAAGTGGACTCTTCGACCAAGTGGGGCATCAGAGCCGGACCTCACTTCTAACCGCATGTGTGTGCATTCATGCTCAATCCACCGGGGGAGGGGGGAGTTGGCTGGAACCCAAGGCGATTGCTTTTCCCTCCCGAGTGGAGGGGTGCTGAGGCCTACTGTGCCAACCTCATCACTGCCTCAGCTGGTTCAGTACCGGCCCTTCTGGAATTGCGGCACAGCATTACAACAACCACTTGCATTTACACAGCCCCTTTAATGTAGTAAAACATGCCAAGGCTTCACCGGAACGATTATCGGATTAAATTTGACACCAAGCCACCTCAGGAGATATTAGGAGAGGGCAACCAAAACCTTGGTCAAAGAGGTAGGTTTTTAAGGAGCGTCTTAAAAGGAGGGGAGAGAGAGGCAGAGAGGTTTCGAGGAGGGGAGTCAAGGGTTAAGGGGAATGGACAGGAACGTGGAGTTGAGCCCAAGATCAGATCAGCCATGATCTTATTGAATGACGGAGCAGGCTCGACGGGGCCGTATGGCCTACTCCTAATATTTCTTACGTTTCGGGAGCGAATTCCAGCGCTTCGGGCCCGAAGACTTGCATTTATATAGCGCCTCGGGATGTCGCAAAGCGCTTCACAGTCGATGAAGTACTTTTTGGAGTGGAGTCAATTTGAGCACAGCGTCATCATCATTAGGCAGTCCCTCGGAATCGAGGAAGACTTGTATCCACTCTTAGCATGAGTCCTTTGGTGGCTGAACAGCCCAATACGAGAGCCACAGTCCCCGTCACAGGTGGGACAGACAGTGGTTGAGGGAAGGGGAGGGTGGGACTGGTTTGCCGCACGCTCCTTCCGCTGCCTGCGCTCGGTTGCTGCACGCCAGAGACAGCAAAGTGATGATGACCACTGGATAATCTGTTTTAGTGATGTTGATTGAGGGATAAACACTGGGCAGCCCATCTTGGGGAGCGATTAGAGGCTCCCCCCCCACCCCGCAGCATGCAAGCGAACCCATGTTTATACACAGCATCGAAGGCACATGGTATGTTGCAAACACACGCTGCCCTCTCTCATCTCCTGGAGCAGCCAAGGTGGGAACGAGCAGTAATCTACACGCGCCGTTCTATATTTACACCGTTGGCAATCACTGATACCTTCCCTGCACAAGCAGAAAAACCCAAGGCCCAGTAAGAATCAAGTTTCGCCTCGGACCGGGGAATTGGCGCCTCAAAATTGGCCTCATCGCCTTTGGGCCGGGGGGCGAACGTGAAAAAAAAATAATGACTTACATTTCTATGGCGCCTTTTGCAACCTCAGGACATTGCACAGTTTGCAACATTACAGCAGTGAGCACACTTCAAAAACTACATCATTGACTGAGAAGCTCTTTGCGACGTGGGAACATGAGAATTCGGAGCAGGAGTCGGCCATTCGGCCCCTCGAGCCTGCTCCGCCATTCAATAAGATCATGGTTGATCTGCTACCTCAGCTTCACTTTCCCGCCCGATCGCTCGATTCCCTCGAGTCCAAAAATCTATTGATCTCAGCCTTGAATATACTCAATGACTGAGCCGCTGCTCTGGGGTGGAGAATTCCAAAGATTCCCCCCCCTCCCCCCTCGCGCAGCACTCCCTCAGTACCGCCCCTCCGAGTGGGGCGCTCCCTCAGTACTGCCCCTCCGACAGTGCGGCACTCCCTCAGTACTGCCCCTCCGACAGTGCGCCGCTCCCTCAGTACTGCCCCTCCGACAGTGCGCCGCTCCCTCAGTACTGCCCCTCCGACAGAGCGCCGCTCCCTCAGCACTGCCCCTCCGACAGAGCGCCGCTCCCTCAGCATTGCCCCTCCGACAGTGCGCCACTCCCTCAGTACTGCCCCTCCGACAGTGCGCCGCTCCCTCAGCATTGCCCCTCCGACAGTGCGCCGCTCCCTCAGTACTGCCCCTCCGACAGTGCGGCGCTCCCTCAGTACTGCCCCTCCGACAGTGCGGCGCTCCCTCAGTACTGCCCCTCCGACAGAGCGCCGCTCCCTCAGCAGTGCCCCTTCGACAGTGCGGCGCTCCCTCAGCACCGCCCCTCCGACAGTGCGGCGCTCCCTCAGCACCGCCCCTCCGACAGTGCAGTACGGTACACCCTCAGTAGCGCCCCTCTGACAGCGCAGTACGGTGCTCCCTCAGTACTGGCACCGGGAATGTCAGCCTGGAATTTTGAGCGGGGCTGGAACGCACGACCACCTGACTCAATAGCTTGCCGACACTCACTATCTTACTGGGGTGGGGGTCTGACTGGCACCCATGTAACTATACCCCGACAAGAGTCAGTGCCTTAAGGGCAGGGGAAGGAGGGCAATTGACCAAAGAAAAAGTGCATACACGCAGAGGACTGCCCCTTTAATTTACCAGCCGCCTCCGGAGCCTGAATTCCTTAGTTCTGATGCCAGTGTCAGATGTTTCGCCTGCTGAACAGTCTTGAAATGCGATCCCCCTGGCTTCACAAGGGGCCTCAGCGTTCCTTCTCCCACCGTCCCCTGCCACCCCACCCCAGCCCAGAATCCCTCAGATTTCCGTGTGGTGTTATGCTCCTCCATCTTACAGCCCCGCGCCCCAACAGCATGGGACCCGCGGCTCGCTATCCAGCTCCCGCGGGGAACGTAACTAACGGCCACGTGGTGACAGGCCATTGCCGCGGCGATAGCCGCGTGGCGGCAGCGGCCACCCGCCGGCGCGAGCGTTCGCCCGTGACACACACTCGCGGAACCGGAGCCGGGGCAGCTGACAGATCCATCAGAGATACGGAGGAAAGAGATATCCCCTCGGTCCGCGTCCCGTGCTGTTCCCCTCTCGACCTCCGGAAAGCCTATCCCTCCCGAGGGCCCCGGAGAAGGAATTGAATCTTTAAAAATTGTAACGCCTGGATAGCACCCCGAGGCCACACACTCCCTCGTGACGAGAACACGGCAAATGGAATAGAACGCGGAGACATGTGAAGTTATCCACTTTGATAGGAAAAAAATAGAAAAGCAGAATATTTTTTTTTTAAAAACAACAACAACCAAGCACTTTCAATGACCGCCGGACGTCCCAAAGCGCTTTACAGCCAATGAAGTACTTTTGGAGTGTGGTCACTGTTGTAATGTGGGAAACACAGCAGCCAAATGCGCACAGCAAGCTCCCACAAACCATCATCAAAGGCGGTCCCTCGAACGAGGATGACTTGCTTCCACAAGAGTTCACAGATGTTTCGATGAAGGACCCGATGTTCCAGTCCTGAACTCCAACTAAAGATGCCTGTGGGTGGATTGTTTGAATGTGGGGTGGCCGTTGCACACCAGCCACCACACGGGGCTTGACAGAGCGAGGTCTTGGTCCAGGGGCAAGGGTTAACCAGGACGACTGGAGACCAGCTCTGCTGCACGGACCCAGTGCGCACGCACACATCGCACAGTGTGGGCTGGGCCCGTGCTGCCCCTGGGCCCTCGCCTCTTCTGGGCTCCGTACCCTCATCTGTCGCACCTCCGCCAAAAACACTCGCCGCATCTGGCCACAAACACTCGCTGCTCTCACACACACAGCAATGTGATCATGACCAAACAATCTGTTTTTGTTATGTTGATTGAGGGATAAATATTGGCCCCAGGACATACGGGAGAACGCCCCCTGCTCTTCTTCGAAATAGTGCCATGGGATCTTTTACGTCCACCTGAGAGGGCAGACAGGGCCTCGGTTTAACGTCTCATCTGAAAGACTCCCTCAGCACTGCACTGGAGTATCAGCCTAGATTATTTATGTAGTCAAGTTCCTGGAGTGGGACTTGAACCCACAAACTTCTGACTCAGAGGCGAGTGTGCTACCCACTGAGCCACAGCTGACACTATAACGTCCTAAGGCGCTTCACAGGAGTATTATGCAATAAAGATTTGACACCAAGTCGCACAAGTAGAAATTAGGGCAGGTAACTAAAAGCTTGGTCAAAAAGATAGGTTTTAAGGAGCGTCTTTAAAGCAGGAAAGAGAGGTAGAGGGGGATGGGGGGGGGCGGGGGGAGAGGAGGGTGTTCCAGATCTTAGGGCCCAGGCAACAGAAGGCACATCCACCCATGGACCCATGGTTGAGCGATTATAATCAAGGGTGCTCAGGAGGGCAGAATTAAAGGAGCACAGACATCTCCGGGGTTGTGGGGCTGGAGGAGGTTACAGAGATAGGGAGGGGGCGAGGACCATAGAGGGATTTGAAAATAAGGACGAGAACTTTGAAATGGTGAGAGATCGGGAAATGTTGGTGTTCAGAGTGACCTGGGTGTCCTTGTACACCGATCATTGAAAGTTAACATGCAGGTTACAGCACGCAATTAAGAAATCAAGTGGCATGTTGGCCTTTATTCCAAGAGGATTTGAGTATAAGAGTAAAGACGTCTTACTGCAATTATATCGGGCCCTGGTGAGACCGCACCTGGAGTATTGTGTGCAGTTTTGGTCTCCTTACCTAAGGAAGGATATACTTGCCAGAGAAGGAGTGCAGCGAAGGTTCACCAGACTGATTCCTGGGATGGGGGGATTGCCCTATGAGGAGAGATTGAGCCGATATTTTCTAGAGTTTAGGTGATCTCATTGAAACATACAAAATTCTTACAGGGATTGACAGGGTAGATGCAGGGAGGGTGTTTCCCCCGGGCTGGGGAGTCTAGAACCAGGGGGTCACACAGTCTCGGGATAAGGGGTCGGCCATTTAGGACTGAGATGAGGAGGAATTTCTTCACTCAGAGGGGGGTGAATCTCTGGAATTCTCTGCCCCAAAGGGCTGTGGAGGCTCAGTCTTCAAGACAGAGGTCGATAAATTTTGGGATATTGAGAATCAAGTGATATGGGGATAGTGCAGGAAAGGGGAGTTAGAAACATAGAAACATAGAAAATAAGTGCAGGAGCAGGCCATTCAGCCCTTCTAGCCTGCACCACCATTCAATGAGTTCATGGCTGAACATGAAACTTTAGTACCCCCTTCCTGCTTTCTCGCCATACCCCTTGATCCCCCGAGTAGTAAGGACTTCATCTAACTCCCTTTTGAATATATTTAGTGAATTGGCCTCAACTACTTTCTGTGGTAGAGAATTCCACAGGTTCACCACTCTCTGGGTGAAGAAGTTTCTCCTCATCTCGGTCCTAAATGGCTTACCCCTTATCCTTAGACTGTGACCCCTGGTTCTGGACTTCCCCAACATTGGGAACATTCTTCCTGCATCCAACCTGTCTAAACCCGTCAGAATTTTAAACGTTTCTATGAGGTCCCCTCTCACTCTTCTGAACTCCAGTGAATACAAGCCCAGTTGATCCAGTCTTTCTTGATAGGTCAGTCCCACCATCCCGGGAATCAGTCTGGTGAATCTTCGCTGCACTCCCTCAATAGCAAGAATGTCCTTCCTCAAGTTAGGAGACCAAAACTGTACACAATACTCCAGGTGTGGCCTCACCAAGGCCCTGTACAACTGTAGCAACACCTCACTGCCCCTGTACTCAAATCCCCTCGCTATGAAGGCCAACATGCCATTTGCTTTCTTAACCGCCTGCTATACCTGCATGCCAACCTTCAATGACTGATGTACCATGACACCCAGGTCTCGTTGCACCTTCCCTTTTCCTAATCTGTCACCATTCAGATAATAGTCTGTCTCTCTGTTTTTACCACCAAAGTGGATAACCTCACATTTATCCACATTATACTTCATCTGCCATGCATTTGCCCACTCACCTAACCTATCCAAGTCACTCTGCAGCCTCATAGCATCCTCCTCGCAGCTCACACTGCCACCCAACTTGGTGTCATCCGCAAATTTGGAGATACTACATTTAATCCCCTCGTCTAAATCATTAATGTACAGTGTAAACAGCTGGGGCCCCAGCACAGAACCTTGCGGTACCCCACTAGTCACTGCTTGCCATTCTGAAAAGTACCCATTTACTCCTACTCTTTGCTTCCTGTCTGACAACCAGTTCTCAATCCACGTCAGCACACTACCCCCAATCCCATGTGCTTTAACTTTGCACATTAATCTTTTGTGTGGGACCTTGTCGAAAGCCTTCTGAAAGTCCAAATACACCACATCAACTGGTTCTCCTTTGTCCACTCTACTGGAAACATCCTCAAAAAATTTCAGAAGATTTGTCAAGCATGATTTCCCTTTCACAAATCCATGCTGACTTGGACCTATCATGTCACCATTTTCCAAATGCGCTGCTATGACATCCTTAATAATTGAGTTGGGGTAGAAGATCAGCCAGGATCTCAATGAATGGCCTACTCCTGCTCCTAATATGTTCTTATGTTCTCTGTCGGACATCACCATGGTTGGATTAGACCCAAGAGCCAAAGCAAGGTCAATTAAAAACCGGGGCTTAGGACCATAGGACAGGAGGAGGCCATTCAGCCCCTCGAGCCTGTTCCGCCATTCACGGAATCATAGAACGGTTACAGCACAGGAGGCCGCCATTGGGCCAGTCGAGCCTGTGCCAACGCTCTGCAAGAGCACCTCAGCCAGCCCCACTCCCCGGCCCTTTCCCCTGCTATTAGTAGCCCTGCTAATTGTCTTCCTTCAGCTACTTATCCAATTCTCTTTTGAAAGCCTCAACTGAGTCTGCCTCCAGCACCCTTTCAGGCAGTGAGATCGTGGCTTGATGTGCGTCTAACTCCATATCTCTCAGCACCTTTAGTGAACAAAGATCTATCAATTGCCGATTTAAAATTAACAGCATCATTTGCCATTTGCGGAAGAGAGTGTCAAACCTCTACCACCCTTTGTGTGTAGAAGTGTTTCCTAATCTCACTCCTGAAAGGTCTGGCTCTAATTTTTAGACTTTGCCACCTGGTCCCAGACTCCCCAACCAGCGGAAATAGATTTACTCTATCTACCCTATCTTAATATCTTGAAAACTTTGATCAAATCATCCCTTAATCTTCCAATCCGATTACAGTTTGTGTAATCTCGCCTTGTGATTTAACCCTTGGAGTCCGGGTATAATTCTGGTAAATCAACACTGCGCTCCCTCCAAGGCCAATATATCCTTCGTGGTGTCCTGGGGTTCTCCAGCAACTCAATTCAAGTCCAGCTTACAATCGAGTGGGCAAGAACATGGCAAACACAACATAATGTGGAGAAATGTGAAGTTAGCCACTTTTGTAGGTAGGAAAAATGGAAAACAGAGTATTTTTTAAATGGTGAGAGATTGGGAGGTCAGGGGGACCCAGGTGTCCTTGTACATTGAATAAATTTAAGGCGGAGATAGACAGAGTTTTGAGCGATAAGGGAGTGAAGGGTTATGGGGAGTGGAGCTGAGGCCAGGATCAGATCAGCCATGATCTTAGTGAATGGCGGAGCAGGCTCGAGGGGCCGAATGGCCTGCTCCTGCTCCTATTTCTTATGTTATGAATCACTGAAAGGGTAGTTGCAGGGAGGATGTTTCCCCCGGGCTGAGGAGTCAAGAACCAGGGGTCAGGATAAGGGGTCAGCCATTTAGCACTGCGGTGAGGAGGAATTTCTTCACTCAGAGCGGGGTGAATCTTTGGCATTCTCTGCCCCAGGGGAACGGCCGATATATTTTGAAGTCAGGATGGTGTGTGTGTGACTCAGATGAATTCAGAGGGGGTGGTGTTCCCATGCGCCTGCTGCCCTTGTCCTTCTAGGCGGTAGAGGTCGCGGGTTTGGGAGGTGCTGCCGAAGAAGCTAGTCATCACCCCAATGGACATCTTTCACTCGGTGTACGTTTCTGCTTATGCCCTGGTGAAGCTCGTTGGGACAACGTTCTACATTAAACAGGCACTACATAAAATGTGCAAGCATTAGAAGATATCTGGAAATCAAACACAGCCTTTCCTTCGGGAGGACTTACAGCCCAGAGAATGAGACGGAACATCTTGGGGATGATCAGGCTGCGTCAGATTGAATCAGATAACAGAGCGTTGCTTTGTATCTGCAACCAAACCTCATTAAACTCACAGCCATCGGCTCTGTGCCTGCTGTGGATCAGCTCTCATCGCCCTGATTCAGCCCAGAGCCCTGCCATCACGGTGACGCACCCATTAACATGGGGAGGAAGGAGTTCAATCATCTCATCCAGTGCGGCAATGAGGAGGGGCTGCTATCGTAATCTCCAGTAGCCCTGGGTTGAGTTAGGAGCAAATATAATCAGCTGGTGCGAGCACACACATGCGCGAGAGAGAGAGAGAGAGAGAGAGAGAGAGTGCGCGCGAGCGAGAGTGTGCGTGAGCGAGCGAGAACGCAAGCGCGAGCGAGAGCCAGAACGCGAGCGAGAGCCAGAACGCGAGCGAGAGCGCGCGTGTCCCTGTTCAGGCGTTAGTTTTAAACACCACCGCAGGTCGGGGCTATAAATAGAGCTGGAGCGCCGGGCCTTGGAACATCGTGGGTGGAGGTGCGGCGAATGAGGGTACGGGGCCCAGAAGAGCCAAGGACCCAGGGGCAGCTCGGGCCCAGCCCACACTGTGCGATATGTGGGCGCACTAGGTCCGTGCAGCAGAGCTGGTCTCCAGTCGTCCTGGTTAACCCTTGCCCCTGGACCAAGACCTCGCTCTGTCAAGCCCCGTGTGGTGGCTGGTGTGCAACGGTCACCCCACGTTAAAAAAATCCACCCACGGGCATCTTCCACCCCCTCAATTGGAGTTCAGGACTGGAACATCGGGTCCTTCATTGAAACATCTGTGAACTCTTGTGGAAGCAAGTCATCCTCGCTCGAGGGACCACCTATGATGATGATGTGTGTGAGTGAGACTGTGTGTGAGAGAGTAAGAATGTGCACGTGGGGGTGGGGGGGTTGCGCGTGGTGGGGGGGGGGGGTGGTGTTGGTATGGTGTGCTGGGGGGTGTGCGCTGTGGGGGGGGGGGGGGTGTGTGTGTGTGTGTGTGCAGGGATGTGTGGGTGTGCGCGCTATGGGGGGGGGTGGTGGTGTGCGCGGGTGTAAGGGGGATGTCACACCCTCACACTAACACTAACACAAACACAAAGCACCGTCTCAATATCCCACACGATGGGCCAGTGAAACACATGCAACCAATCTACTGATAAAATCGCAGCCTCCCGAACCTGGCACTGCCTCACATTCCTAGTTACAATACAATGCTTATTTAACCGAACTCACCCGCGCGAACCTGGTAGAATTGGATAGGCCGCTCGACTTTATATTTGCATTGAGTTGAAAGGGTAGGGTGTAAAGCGGGCCTGCTTGGGAGGGTGAAGTCAATATAACCCCATAGTGTGCTGCTCCAGGACAGTGTGGTCACAGCTCACCCGACAGTGGTATAACCTCCCATTCTTATTTATAATCTACATTTTGCAAGTTTACTCCAACTTTCCACACTGCTTTGATTTCCAGAGTCCCTAGTGGGCTGGTTTACTGCACGGTTTTATCAGGCTTCAGTTTTGGAATATCAGAAGCTGGAGAGACACACGCACGCTCACTCACACACGCACAGACTGAAACACCGCAACAAAGACAGATGGATATACGTGCAGAAACATACACGCACCCAGAAACACGAACACACGGGAACACACACACGGGAACACACATGCACAGGCTGAAACACCGAAACAAAGACAGACAGATATACGTGCAGAAACACACACGCTCACACACGGGAACACGCACGCACCCAGATATTTTTCATTCAGAGAGTGGTGAACCTGTGGAATTCTCTGCCACAGAAAGTTGTTGAGGCCAGTTCATTGGACATATTCAAAAGGAAGTTAGATGTGGCCCTTACGGCTAAAGGGATCAAGGGGTATGGAGAGAAAGCAGGAATGGGGTACTGAAGTTGCATGATCAGCCATGATCATATTGAATGGTGGTGCAGGCTCGAATGGCCTGCTCCTGCACCTATTTTCTATGTTTCCAATTCACCTGAACACCAGTCCCTACAAGTTACCATTCTCTCAGTTTGATAACAGTTCACTTCTTGAAGGGGAAATGGATCTGTATTACCAGGGATTTATTGCTGGCATGCCCAAAGCTCTCCTCAACTTTATAGAGAAGGACAGACAGCCCGGGAGGCAGTGCAGCTTTCGCACTGAGGCTGCAGGGCCGGTGTCCCACAGGTGGGTTTTCACAGATACCGGTTGAGAAACAGGCGGGAGGCCGAGTCATTTTGCCACTTACCGAGGCCAGGGCCTTCCCCAGAGCGTCTCCGGTCTGTGAGCTTCCGGCTGTGGTTCCTCTGCTCCCTGCATTCCCCCACCAAAACAACAAAAAAAAAAAGACAAGACAGGCATTTACTCAGTAAGGGGCCAAGAACAGCGATCACACGTCACAAACACAGCAAGTCCCTCATCCCCTGGGCTCCGACCGGCTTCAAGACCTACCCATCAGGCTTTCCGAAGTGGTTAACGGCGGTGTGTGGGAGGACGTGACAAACTGCGTTGAGCTGCTGCTGCTCCGGTGGAAGCTAGCCACGGGCGGAAGAGTAGCGGTAACATCTGATGGCGGGTAGGGCTGTAATACAGGGAGGGCACGAGCGAGTTAGAAGGCATTCTGAGACTGACTGCCCAGCGCTGGTTAGCTTGTATTATATTATATATATGAACATAAGAAATAGGAGCAGGAGTCGGCCATTTGGCCCTTTGAGCCTGCTCCGCCATTTAATACAATCATGGCTGATGCAAGAGAAACATAGAAAATAGGTGCAGGAGTAGGCCATTCGGCCCTTCAAGTCTGCACCGCCATTCAATATGATCATGCAACTTCAGTACCCCATTCCTGCTTTCTCTCCATACCCCTTTATCCGTAAGGGCCACTTCTAACTCCCTTTTGAATATATCTAACGAACTGGCCTCAACAACTTTTTGTGGTAGAGAATTCCACAGGTTCACAATTCTCTGAATGCAGAAGTTTCTCCTCATCTCGGTCCTAAATGGCTTACCCCTTCTCCTTAGACCGTGACCCCTGGTTCTGGACTTCCCCAACATCGGGAACATTCTCCCTGCTTCTAACCTGTCCAGTCCCGTCAGAATTTTAAATGTTTCTATGAGATCCCCTCTCATTCTTCTAAATTCCAGTGAATATAAGCCTAGTCGATCCAGTCTCTCCTCATATGTCAGTCCTGCCATCCCGGGAATCAGTCTGGTGAACCTTCGCTGCACTCCCTCAATAGCAAGAACGTCCTTCCTCAGATTAGACCACCAAAAATGGAGATCATGGACTCAGCTCCACTTCCCTGCCCGCCTCCTTATCCCCTTATCGGTTAAGAAACTGTCTATCTCTGTCTTAAATTTATTCAATGTCCCAGCCTCCACAGCTCTCTGAGGCAGCGAATTCCAGATTTACAACCCTCTGAGAGAAGAAATTCCTCCTCATCTCAGTTTTAAATGGGCGGCTCCTTATTCTAAGACCATGCCCCCTAGTTCTAGTCTCCCCCATCAGTGGAAACATCCTCTCTGCATCCACCTTGTCAAGCCCCCTCATAATCTGATACGTTTCGATAAGATCACCTCTCATTCTTCTGAATTCCAATGAGTAGAGGCCCAACCTCCTCAACCTTTCCTCATAAGTCAACCCCCTCATCCCCGGGATCAACCGAGTGAACCTTCTCTGAACTGCCTCCAAAGCAAAGTATATCCTTTCGTAAATATGGAAACCAAAACTGCACGCAGTACTCCAGGTGTGGCCTCACCAATACCCTGTATAACTGTAGCAAGACTTCCCTGCTCATTCATATGTACAAGATATTTTACTGTATATAGTAAATGCATTTATACAGCAACAACTTGTGTTTATATAGCACCTTTAACGTAGTAAAACGTCTCAAGGCGCTTCACAGCAGTGATACAAGACAAAATAGATAAATTTGACACCGAGCCGCATAAGAAGAAATTACTGCAGATGACCAAAAGCTTGGTCAAAGAGGTAGGTTTTAAGTAACCTGGACGTCCCAAAGCGCTTTACAGCAAATGAAGTACTTTTTGAAGTGCAGTCACTGTTGCAATGTAGGAAAGGCAGCAGCTAAATTGTGCACAGCAAGCTCCCACAATTGGCACTTGAGATATTGACCAGATAAACTTTTGTGATGTTGGTTGAGGAATAAATATTGGCCCCAGGACACCGGGGAGAACTCCCCCTGCTCTTCTTCCAATAGTGGCCCCGGGATCTTTTACATCCACCCGAGAGGGCAGACGAGGCCTCGGTTTAACGTCTCAAACGGCACCTCCGACAGTGCGGCGCTCCCTCAGCACCGCCCCTCCGACAGTGCGGCGCTCCCTCAGCACCGCCCCTCCGACAGTGCGGCGCTCCCTCAGCACTGCCCCTCCGACAGTGCGGCGCTCCCTCAGCACCGCCCCTTCGACAGTGCGGTGCTCCCTCAGCACCGCCCCTCCGACAGTGCGGCGCTCCCTCAGCACTGCACTGCGAGTGTCAGCCTGGATTTTTGAGCTCAAGTCTCGGAGTGGGACTTGAACCTATCACTTTCTGACTCAGAGGTGCAGTGCTACCCACTGACCAACTCTATAAACACGATCCCAAACTGACGCAGTTGACGAATAGGCCAGTGTGCTGAAGCCAACCCAGGCCAGGCACGTCCAAGATTCAATTCCCGACTGACACACAGGAGTGGCGGGAAAAGGAGGGATTTGCTGATCACAGCCTGGGTGTTGGAGAAAGGTCCGACGATTACCCTCAGCGCCCCTGGGTTAGAATCAGCCAGGATTCCTGTTTCCGATGGTTATCCAGCGACACGGAGTTCATGATCGGATTGGATGTGATGCCTCCCATAGAAGAATGGCCGACTGAGATCTCACTATCGAGGCTTGGGTCGGGGGAGTGGAGGGCATCCTCCTCGGGATCTCCTGCAACTCGGGCTCCTGAACCCACTTGGGGAAGGCAGATTATTATCTGAATGGTGACAGATTAGGAAAAAGGGATGTGCAACGAGACCTGGGTGTCATTGAAAGTTGGCATGCAGGTACAGCAGGCAGTTAAGAAAGCAAATGGCATGTTGGCCTTCATAGCGAGGGGATTTGAGTACAGGGGCAGGGAGGTCTTTCTGCAGTTGTACAGGGCTTTGGCGAGACCACACTTTGAATATTGTGTTCAGTTTTGGTCTCCTAATCTGAGGAAGGACATTCTTGCTATTGAGGGAGTGCAGCGAAGGTTCACCAGACTGATTCCCGGGATGGCAGGACTGACATATGAGGAGAGACTGGATCGACTAGGCTTGTATTCACTGGAATTTAGAAGAATGAGAGGGGATCTCATAGAAGCATATAAAATTCTGACGGGATTGGACAGGTTAGATGCAGGAAGAATGTTCCCGATGTTGGGGAAGTCCAGAACCAGGGGTCACAGTCTAAGGATAAGGGGTAAGCCATTTAGGACCGAGATGAGGAGAAACTTCTTCACTCAGAGAATTGTGAACCTGTGGAATTCTCTACCGCAGAGAGTTGTTGAGGCCAGTTCATTAGATATATTCAAAAGGGAGTTAGATGAGGCCGTTACGGTTGAAGGGATCGAGGGGTATGGAGAGAAAGCAGGAATGGGGTACTGAAGTTGCATGATCAGCCCTGATCATATTGAATGGTGGTGCGGGCTCGAAGGGCCGAATGGCCTGCTCCTGCACCTATTTTCTATGTCTCTATGTGACATTGAGCGGAGACACCGAGTGGAGGCTGGGAAGAGGATGGAGGGTGGGCGCGGATGGTCACCTTGAGCCACCCAGGGGGTTCAGGTTGAGAGACCACCCGGTAGGGTGAGCTGGGGTGCTTCTCGACCCACTGCCCTCTGTGCAGTGGTTGCTTCCAGCACCAGGGGATGAGCCAAGGGCGGAGGAGACAAGCATCAACAACCACCCCATTTGAATGATCCTCGGGATGAAGGGGAGACTAGAACTAGGGGGGCACGATCTTAGAATAAGGGGCCGCCCATTTAAAACTGAGATGAGGAGAAATTTCTTCTCTGAGGGTTGTGAATCTGTGGAAGCTGGGACATTGAATAAATTTAAGACAGAAAGAGACAGTTTCTTAAATGATAAGGGGATGAGAGGTTATGGGGAGCGGGCAGGGAAGTGGAGCTGAGTCCATGATCGGATCAACCATGATCGTATTAAATGGCGGAGCAGGCTCGAGGGGCCTTATGGCCGACTCCTGCTCCTATTTCTTATGCTCTTATGTTCACTAGACTGATTCCTGGGATGAGAGGATTGTCCTGTGAGGAGAGATTGAGCCGATGCTCTCTGGAGTTTAGAAGAATGAGAGGCGATCTCATTGAAACAAATACGATTCGGAGGGGGATTAACAGGGTAGATGCTGAGAGGCTTGTTTCCCCCTGACTGGAGTGTCTAGAACTGGGGGTCACAGTCCTCAGGATAAGGGGTCGGCCATTTAGGACTGAGATAAGGAGTATAATGTATTTGCTTCACCGGTTCTTTGCTTAAGAATTCGTAGCAACATCGAAACATAGAAAATAGGTGCAGGAGCAGGCCATTCGGCCCTTCGAGCCTGCACCACCATTCAGTATGATCATGCAACTTCAGTATCCCATTCCTGCTTTCTCTCCATACCCCTTGATCCCTTTAGCCGTAAGGGCCACATCTAACTCCCTTTTGAATATATCCAACGAACTGGCCTCAACAACTTTGTGGTAGAGAATTCCACAGGTTCACCACTCTCTGAGTGAAGAAGTTTCTCCTCATCTTGGTCCTAAATGGCTTACCCCTTATCCTTAGACTGTGACCCCTGGTTCTGGACTTCCCCAACATCGGGAACATTCTTCCTGCGTCTAACCTGTCAAGAATTTTATGTTTCAATGAGACATTGCTATTAAGAAATAGTTGGTTTATGAGCAAAGGTTTAACAATCACACTGCACATTACCAGTTCATCCACCAGGCTCACAACCGCCTGCCCCAGCGTGGATCCCCCGAACCCAACTGGCTGGGGTTTTATTGAGTCTTGTGGACATCGCGTGACTGGCTAAGCCACTCACAACACAATAGCTCTACAAACCTGTGAACATACATTACAGTCATCTGTCCCCATATCCCTCGATTCCCTTAATATCTAATCTACACATTTTATTGAAAACGTCATCAAATTAGACAGTCGGAACAAACCATCCAGAGTGAAATCCGTTCCAGAAAAATCAAGTTATACAAGTAGCGAACTCTTCCCGCCTTTAAAACGTTACAACAGGGGCTCCATTTGAAAAGTTAGTAACTGGGGAACATCTTCAGAGGTCACTCAGTTACAGTTCCACCAAAGACACAGTCCCAGCTTTAGCATTCCCAAACCAGCGCACAGGAAAGTATTACCAGTTGAGCTTTATTTGAGCATCCTCACAGGTGCATACATTGCAAGGAGATATTTTTTCACTCCGAGAGTGGTGAATCTTTGGGATTCTCTACCCCAGAGCAGAGGCTCAATCATTGAGTATATTCAAGGCTGAGATCGATAGATTTTTGGACTCTGGGGGAAAATCGAGGGATCGGGCGGGAAAGTGGAGTTGAGGTCGATGATCAGCCGTGATCTTATTAAAATGGCAGAGCAGGCTCGAGGGGCCGAATGGCCAACTCCTGCTCCTAATTCTCATGCTCTTATATTATCCAACCCCTCGCCGTAGGAAGCGACCAAATAAACGTGAAGGTGGATCTCACCAGGCGCTCGTGGGGGTGGAGGTTGCTGTAGTTGTTTCCCTGACTCATGTGTGATGAGGGTCCACCCGGAACCCCCCCGTAGTTGGCTTGGCTGATCCCACCAGACGGCCCCCACAGTTCCGAGGAGTTGTGATGCCCATCTGCGACGGAAAAAGAAGAAAAAAGTTCAACGCCACAAATCGCAGCCATTCCCGATTTTCCAGGACGCGTCCTTCATCAACATAGAATGGAATCTCGCCGCACAGGAGGATCCCATTGGGCCCATGGAGCCCGTGCTGGGCCGGCTCTGTGACAGAGCGATCCAATCAGTCCCACTCCCCCCTGCTCTTTCCCCACAGCCCGGCACATTTCTCCCCGCCCAGTATTTACCCAATTCCCCCGTTTGAAAGTCCCGATTGAATCTGCTCCCACCGCCCTTTCAGGCAGCGCGTTCCCGATCACAACAACTCGCTGCGTCAAAACACATTCTCCCCATCTCCCCCTCTGGTTCCATCGCCGATTATCGTCAATCTGTGTCCCCCTGGTTACCCACCCTCCTGTCCCCGGGAACAGTCTCTCCTGATTTACTCCTCAAAACCCCTCGTGATAGTGAACCCCTCGATTAAATCTCCCCCTTAACCTTCTCTGCCCAAAAATGACTTGAAAGATTTGGGATTTCTATAGCGCCTTTCACAACCAAAGCGCTCTGTAGCCAAGGAAATACTTTGGAGTGTGGTCACTGTTGTATTGTGGGAAACGCGGCAGCTCAATTTGCGCACAGCAAGCTCCCACACACAGCAATGTGATAAGGACCAGATCATTTGTTTTTATCATGTTGGTTGAGGGATAAATATTGGCCCCCGGACACCGGGGAGAACTCCCCCCACCCCGCCCCCCTCTCCTCTTCTTTGAAATAGTGGCCAAAAGATCTTTTTCATTCACCCGAGAGGGCAGAAGGGGCCTCGGTTTAATGTCTCATCCGAAAGATGCCACCTACGACAGTGCGGCACTCCCTCAGTACCGCCCCTCCAACAGTGTGTCGCTCCCTCAGTACTGCCCCCCCGACAGTGCGGTGCTCCCTCAGCACCGCCCCTCCGACAGTGCGGTGCTCCCTCAGCACCGCCCCTCCGACAGTGCGGCGCTCCCTCAGCACCGCCCCTCCGACAGTGCGGCGCTCCCTCAGCACCGCCCCTCCGACAGTGCGGCGCTCCCTCAGCACCGCCCCTCCGACAGTGCGGCGCTCCCTCAGCACCGCCCCTCCGACAGTGCGGCGCTCCCTCAGTACCGCCCCTCCGACAGTGCGGCGCTCCCTCAGTACCGCCCCTCCGACAGTGCGGCGCTCCCTCAGCACCGCCCCTCCGACAGTGCGGCGCTCCCTCAGTACCGCCCCTCCGACAGTGCGGCGCTCCCTCAGCACCGCCCCTCCGACAGTGCGGCACTCCCTCAGCACTGCCCCTCCGACAGTGCGGTGCTCCCTCAGCACTGGCACTGTAAACGTTCGCCAAACTGCACAGTCACCTTACCTGGCAAAAGGAACGAGCTGGAAAACATACTGCTGGGAGCTTTGGGAGACGGATAACTGGAAGACTCGCGAAATTCGTCGGAGTTCTGGGACTGGGCATAGACCTACAGAAGAACAAGAGGGAAGAGAGAAAAAAAGAATGATTACGTTGTATAATCAAAGATGACAGGCAGATCGTGTATCTTGTCACTCACAGGTAGTGTGGGGTCTGGTGCAGGTTAGTGATGTCCACCAGCTAACCTGGCTCGTATCGTGCGCACAGCAGCATCCTGGGGAGGTCACCATTGACCAGAGATTTCACTGGACTAGCCACATAAATAACGTGGCCACAAAAGCAGGTCAGAGGCTGGGTATTCTGCGGCCAGTGTCTCACCCCCTGACTCCCCAAAGCCTCTCCCACCATCTACAAGGCACAAGTCAGGAGTGTGATGGAACACTCTCCACTTGCCTGGATGAGTTGCAGCTCCAACAACACTCGAGAAGCTCGATACCATCCAGGACAAAGCAGCCCCGCTCGATGGGCACGCTACCCACCACCTTCAACACTCACTCCCTCCACCACCGGCGCACCGTGGCTGCAGTGTGCACCGTCTACACGATGCACCGCGGCAACTCGCCAAGGCTTCTTCGGCAGCACCTCCCAAACCCGCGACCTCTACCGCCTAGAAGGTCAAGGGCAGCAGGCGCATGGGAACACCACCACCTCCACGTTCCCCTCCCAGTCACACACCATCCCGACTTGGAAATATATCGGCCGTTCCTTCATCGTCGCTGGGTCACAATCCTGGAACTCCCTCCCTAACAGCACTGTGGGAGCACCTTCACCACACGGACTGCAGCGGTTCAAGAAGGAGGCTCACCACCACCTTCTCAAGGGGCGATTAGGGACGGGCAATAAATGCCGGGCCTTGCCAGCGACGCCCAAATCCCATGAACGAATATTATTTTTTTTAATTCCACAAAAGCACTGCGCGGATATCCTGTTTTAGTGATGTTGGTTGAGGGATAGTGGCCCCAGGACACCGGGGAGAACTCCCCCTGCACTTCTTCTAAATAGTGGGCGTGGGGCCTCGGTTTAACATCTCATTTGAAAGACAGCACCTCCGGCAGTGCAGCACTCCCTCAGCACCGGCACTGGGAGTGTCGTCCCGAATTTTGTGCTCCAGTGTTTGAAGTGGGACTTGAGCTCACGACCTTCTGACGTCGAGCTGAGGATGCTACCCACAGCTGACGAATTGCTGGAAGTAAACGGTCAGCTAGAGTTTAATTGCTGCATATTGCTAAGCACTTGTAAATGTTGGGCTCCAGTTTAATTTGCAAACTTCCCTTGCAACTGAAGATAATCAACCTCAGTGTGAAATAATCGACTTTCTCTCTCTTTATACACACTTTTTAAAAAAAAAAGTAAACCTAGTTGATATACAATTGTATATAAGCCGATCAAGCTGTAATAAATTTGACTAGAATAAATTTGCCTGTAATTGAAGCGTGGCAGGAAATGCGTACACATCTCCCAAACCACATACCTCCCAAACCCGCGACCTCTACCACCGAGGAGGACAAGGGCAGCAGAACATGGGAACACAACCACCTCCAAGTTCTCCTCCGAGTCACACACACACACCATCCCGACTTGGAAATATATTGGCCGTTCCTTTTTGTTCACACTTGAAATTACCCAGCAGCACAAATCGAGCTCGTACCCATTGAAGCTTGTGTTCGGGCTCGAGAGAGTATGTTCAGCTGTGCAATAACTAGTGGTTCCCGTCACCAGAGGTCGCAGCCATGGTTCAGTCGGTAGCACTTTCTCTCGTCTCCGAGTCAGAAGGTTGTGGGTTCGAGTCCCACTCCAGCGACTGGAGCACAAAATCCAGGTTGACATTCCCAGTGCAGTGCTGAGGGAGTGCCGCACTGTCGGAGGGGCGGCACTGAGGGAGCGCCGCACTGTGCTGTCGGAGGGGCAGTACTGAGGGAGCGCCGCACTGTGCTGTCGGAGGGGCAGTACTGAGGGAGCGCCGCACTGTCGGAGGGGCAGTACTGAGGGAGCGCCGCACTGTCGGAGGGGCAGTACTGAGGGAGTGCCGCACTGTCGGAGGGGCGGCACGGAGGGAGCGCCGCACTGTCGGAGGGGCGGCACTGAGGGAGTGCCGCACTGTCGGAGGGGCGGCACTGAGGGAGTGCCGCACTGTCGGAGGGGCAGTACTGAGGGAGCGCCGCACTGTGCTGTCGGAGGGGCAGTACTGAGGGAGCGCCGCACTGTCGGAGGGGCAGTACTGAGGGAGCGCCGCACTGTCGGAGGGGCAGTACTGAGGGAGCGCCGCACTGTCGGAGGGGCGGCACGGAGGGAGCGCCACACTGTCGGAGGGGCAGTACTGAGGGAGCGCCGCACTGTCGGAGGGGCGGCACGGAGGGAGCGCCGCACTGTCGGAGGGGCGGCACGGAGGGAGCGCCGCACTGTCGGAGGTGCCGTCTTTCGGATGAGACGTTAAACCGAGGCCCTGTCTGCCCTCTCGGGTGGATGTAAAAGATCCCGGGGCCACTATTGGAAGAAGAGCAGGGGGAGTTCTCCCCGGTGTCCTGGGGCCAATATTTATCCCTCAACCAACATCACTAAAACAGATGATCCGGGTCATTATCACATCGCTGTGTGTGGGAGCTTGCTGTGCGCAAATGAGCTGCCACGTTTCCCACATTACAACAGTGAGCACACTCCAAAAGTACTTCATTGGCTGAAAAGCGCTTTGGGACATCGAGGTTGTGAAAGGCGCTATATAAATGCAAGTCTGTCTTGAATTAAAGATGCTTCAATGGTGAAGCTGGGTTCGGTGCTGCAGGTGGAGCCAGACTCCAATTCCCAGAACCTGCAAAGAGATGAATGACTTGTGAATCTGTCTTTTCCGCTTATATTGTTTGAGGAGAGTTGGCCAGAATATCGGGAGGACTCACTGCTCTTGACCAAACATTGGGGGGGGGGGGGATGAATAAGAGACCATAAGAATTAGGAGTAGAAGTAGGCCTCGGGCCTGCTTCGCCATTTAATAAGATCCTGGCTTACACTCCCACACTACAACAGTGACAACGCTCCAAAAGTATTTCATTCGCCGTGAGGTTCCCCTGCTCTTCTTTGAAATGGCGAGAGATCTTTTATATCCACCCGAGAGGGCAGACGGGGCCTTGGGTTTAACGTCTCATCCGAAAGACGGCACCTCCGACAGTGCGGCACTCCCTCAGCACCGCCCGTCCGACATTGCGGCGCTCCCTCAGTACCGCCCCTCCGACAGTGCGGCACTCCCTCAGCACCGCCCCTCCGACAGTGCGGCGCTCCCTCAGTACTGCCCCTCCGACAGTGCGGCGCTCCCTCAGTACTGCCCCTCCGACAGTGCGGCACTCCCTCAGTACCGCCCCTCCGACAGCGCAGTACGTCGCTCCCTCGGTACTGCCCCTCCGACAGTGCGGCGCTCCCTCAGTACTGCCCCTCCGACAGTGCGGCGCTCCCTCAGTACAGCCCCTCCGACAGTGCAGCGCTCCCTCAGTACCGCCCCTCCGACAGTGCGGCGCTCCCTCAGTACCACCCCTCCGACAGTGCGGCACTCCCTCAGTACCGCCCCTCCGACAATGCGGCGCTCCCTCAGTACTGCCCCTCCGACAGTGCGGCACTCCCTCAGTACCGCCCCTCCGACAATGCGGCGCTCCCTCAGTACCGCCCCTCCGACAGTGCGGCACTCCCTCAGTACTGCCCCTCCGACAGTGCGGCGCTCCCTCAGCACCACCCCTCCGACAACGCAGTGCGGCGCTCCCTCAGTGCCGCCCCTCCGACACTCCCTCAGCACCACCCCTCCGACAACGCAGTACGGCGCTCCCTCGGCACCGCCCCTCCGACACTCCTTCAGTACCGCCCCTCCGACAGTGCGGTGCTCCCTCAGCACCGCCCCTCCGACAGTGTGGCGCTCCCTTGGTACCGCCCCTCCGACAGCGCAGTACGTCGCTCCCTCGGTACTGCCACTCCGACAGCGCTCCCTCAATACTGTCCCTCCAACAGTTCAGCGCTCCCTCAGCACCGCCCCTCCGACAGCACAGTATGGCGCTCCCTCAATACTGTCCCTCCGACAGTTCAGCGCTCCCTCACTACCGCCCCTCCGACAGCGCACTCCCTCTGTACCACCCCTCCGACAGTGCAGCACTCCCTCTGTACCACCCCTCCGACAGCGCACTCCCTCTGTACCACCCCTCCGACAGTGCAGCACTCCCTCTGTACCACCCCTCCGACAGCGCACTCCCTCTGTACCACCCCTCCGACAGTGCAGCACTCCCTCTGTACCACCCCTCCGACAGCGCACTCCCTCTGTACCACCCCTCCGACAGTGCAGCACTCCCTCTGTACCACCCCTCCGACAGTGCGGCGCTCCTCGGCACTGCACTGGGAAAGTCGGCCAGGAATTTGTGCTCAAGTCCAAGTGGGTTCGAACCCACATCCTTCCGAGGCGATAGAAAGTGCTGCCCACTGAGCCGCAGCAGACACTGTAAAAGCACTTTGAGATAATCGCCTGACGTTACAGTACACTTGTCTTTAGTTTCTCCTGCAGTATATTGGTACCAATAGACCCAGTGACAGCACTGATTCATTGAGAGGCTACTGCCAGCAGTGATTACTTTGTAATTTAACAGCTCATGGAAAATAAACCATTAATAAAATCTCTTTAAACTTAACATTTCCTCAATAAATATACTGCCCATCTGACTTTGTGCCACCTAGACAAGTGTGAAGACCCACATAAGCACCAAGTAACAGACTTCAGTTTTTTCCAGACGCAGTATATACAACAGCAATCTGCATTTAGGTAGCGCCTTTAATGTAGCAAGATGTCCCAAGGCGCTTCACAGGAGCGGTTATCAGACAAAATCGGACACCGAGCCACATAAGGAGATATTAGAACAGGAGCTGGGTCAAAGAGTTCGGCTTTAAGGAGCGTCTTAAAGGAGGAGAGAAGGGTAGAGTGGTTTAGGGAGGTTAGGGCTCAGGCAGCTAAAAGCATGGCCGCCAATGTGGAGCGATGGAAATCAGGGGATTGGGCAAGAGGCCGGAATTGGAGGGGAGCAGAGATGGCGGAGGGTATAAGGGCTGGAGGAGGTTACAGAGATTGCAGGGAGGGGGGGGGCGGCGGGGGGGGGGGGGAAGAAAAGGTGAGCCCACGGAGGGATTTGAAAAATCGGAAGCACTGCCAGACCCGGAGGCCAATGGTAGGTCAGCGAGCCTGGGTGGGCTGATGGGCGAGCAGGAACCCGGTGCGAGTTAGGACACGGGGTCGGCAGAGCTTTGGGGGTGGGGGTTATGAGAGAAAAACAAAACAAGGCAATCACTCGAGGTTCCTGCTCCTGATCGCTCTCCGGGGAACCCCCGCTACAAAGTGCGCGCATTCGGGCATGTGAAGGCAGGATTCAGCTCGGCCGTGATGCCCCTGCAGTCGAATAGCCATAGTCAGGCCTCATTGTTTAGGCTCAGGCGCAAGGAGCGACTACTTGTGCATGGTTCTAGAAGCTCCAGTGCTCTTGGGAGAGGAGGGAAGGAAATAATATTGGCCAAGAAAAAAAAAATGGAAAAAATGATGAGTGATAGGACAGGGAAGCTTGACACAATACAAGTTGGAGCTGGATAGGAATAAAAGGCCGCTGCTTCGGCTTTGGATTCAGGAGTGGTTTGTGTTGTGCGCATCGAGCCAGGATATGCACTGGCGGCAGTCTCCCTGACTCCAGGGCTGTCAGCCACTCCATCACAAGATGCCTTCATTCTTGGCAGCAGTTCAACCCCTAGTTCCCTCCCACTCCACACAGAGCAGCAGCCCCTGGGAGTAATCGGCCCATTTAACAATCCCGTCCCGTGTAGTTCGATGGGTAACTGCGGCCTCTGCGCAGTCAGCCAGCCCCGTGGAACAGGTGATGCTCCAGCCGTGCGTCGAGACCCCGCCCCCCCACCCCACTGTCTGTGCTGACTCAGTGGTGAGAAGCCTCAACTAAGGGCCATAGAGCAGGGAAGGAGGGGTGAGGTGAATAAGAGTCAGACAGAGTGAGTGAGGGGGTGAGTCAGAGAGTGAGGAGAGAGAGTGAGGTGGTGAGGAGAGTGAGAGAGAGAGGAGAGAGAGAGAGAGAGAGAGAGAGAATGTCAGAGAGAATGAGTGAGTGTGAGCAGCATGTTTTGCAGGGAGAGAGAACAAGGTGAATGTGTGAGAAAAATTGTTAGCAGCTGTTTACTAACAGTAAGGCAGTCCAGTGCCACAGAAACACGGATAACTAAACATTTGACAGGAATAGCTACCTGCCCAATAAGAACTTGAATAATACAGCTTCTTTATGAATCTCAAGACGTCTCAAAGCACTTTAAAACCAATTAAGTACTTTTTCGGAGTGTAGTCACTGCTATAATGTGGGAAACGCGGCAGCCAACATGCACACAGCAAGCTCCCATAAACAGCAACGTGATAATGACCCAGATTATCTGTTTTTAGTTGGTTGAGGGATAAACACTGGGCCTCAGTACTGCTCCTCCGACAGTGCGGTGCTACCTCAGTACCTCCCCTCCGACAGTGTGGCTCTCCCTCAGTACTGCCCCTCCAACAGTGTGGCTCTCCCTCAGTACTGCCCCTCCGACAGTGTGGCGCTCCCTCAGCACCGCCCCTCCGACAGAAATTAAGGCAGATAATCAAAAGCTTGTTTAAAGAGGTAGGTTTTAACGAGTGTCTTAAAAGAGGAAAGAGAGGCGGAGAGGTTTGGGTGGAGGGGAGAGGGAGAGTTCCCGAGCTTAGGGCCCAGGCAGCTGAAGGCATGTCCTCTGATGGTTGAGCAGTTATAATGAGGGATGTTCAAGAAGCCAGAATTTGAGGAGCGCAGACATCTTGTGGGATTGTGAGGCTGAAAAAGTTTACGGAGATAGGGAGGGGCAAGTCCATGGAGTGATTTGTAAACAAGGATGAGAATTTTGAAATCAAGGCGTTGTGTAATTGGGAGCCAATGTAGGTCAGTGAGCACAGGGGGTGATGGGTGAGCGGGACTCGGTGCGAGTTAGGACACGGGGCAGCGAGCACAGGGGGTGATGGGTGAGCGGGACTGGGTGCGAGTTAGGGCACGGGGCAGTGAGCACAGGGGGTGATGGGTGAGCGGGACTCGGTGCAAGTTAGGGCACGGGGCAGTGAGCACAGGGGGTGATGGGTGAGCGGGACTCGGTGCGAGTTAGGACACGGGGCAGCGAGCACAGGGGGTGATGGGTGAGCGGGACTCGGTGCGAGTTAGGACACGGGGCAGCGAGCACAGGGGGTGATGGGTGAGCGGGACTCGGTGCGAGTTAGGACACGGGGCAGCGAGCACAGGGGGTGCTGGGTGAGTGGGACTCGGTGCGAGTTAGGACACGGGTCAGTGAGCACAGGGGGTGATGGGTGAGCGGGACTCGGTGCGAGTTAGGACACGGGGCAGCGAGCACAGGGGGTGATGGGTGAGCGGGACTCGGTGCGAGTTAGGACATGGGGCAGCGACCACAGGGGGTGATGGGTGAGCGGGACTCGGTGCGAGTTAGGGCACGGGGCTGCTGAGTTTTGCATGACTTCAAGTTTACGCAGTGTGGAATGTGAACAGCCAGCCAGGAGTGAGTTGGAATAGTCAAGTCTAGAGGCATGAATGAGGGTTTCAGCAGAAGAGCGGAGGCAGGGGCATTTGCCTTCCGAATTGCTTGCTGGAGCTGCGTGCCAGCCTTCTGTGTTCCCTGTACGAGGACACCTAACTCTCTCTGAACATCAACACTTAATAGTTTCTCACCATTTCAAAAATATTCTGTGAACCAGAGGACACGGATTTAAGGCGATTGGCAGAAAGAACCAAAGGTGACGGGATGGAAACACTTTGTTTACGCAGCGAGTGGTTAGGATCTGGAATGCGCTGACGGAGAGGGTGGTGGAGGCAAGACTCAATCGCGGCTTTCAAAAGGGAGTTGGATAAGTATCTGAAGGGTAAATATGTGCAGGGCTCCGGGGAAAGGGCGGGGGGAGTGGGACTGGCTGAAGAGCTCTTGCAGAGAGCCAGCACGGGCTCGACGGGCCGAATGGGATCCTCCTGTGCTGTAACCGTTCTTTAACTCTACTCTCGACTTCCTATATTATACTCCACTGCCACCTTATTGCCCGTCACTTAACCTGACGATATGCCTTTGCAGGCTCTTTGTGCCCGCCTCACAGCTTACTTTCCCACCTTCGGTGCTACAGTTCCATCTCCGTAATATCGCCCGTCTCAGCTCATCCGCTGCTGAAGCCCTCATCCGTGCCTTCGTTACCTCGCGACTTCACCATTCCAACATTCTACTCGACATAAGCTAGAGGTGATCCAACACTCGAGGTGATCCAAAACTCGAGGTGATCCAAAACTCGGATGCCCCACCGTGTCCTAACTTGCAGAGTCCCGCTCACCCATCACCCCCTGTGCTCGCTGCCTCCGTGTCCTAACTCGCACCAAGTCCCGCTCACCCATCACCCCGCCGTGCTCGCTGCCCCGTGTCCTAACTCGCACCGAGTCCCACTCACCCATCACCCCCTGTGCTCACTGCCCCCGTGTCCTAACTCGCACCGAGTCCCACTCACCCATCACCCCCTGTGCTCGCTGCCCCCGTGTCCTAACTTGCAGAGTCCCGCTCACCCATCACCCCGTGCTCGCTGCCCCGTGTCATAACTCGCACCGAGTCCCGCTCACCCATCACCCCCTGTGCCCTAACTCGCACCGAGTCCCGCTCACCCATCACCCCCTGTGCTCGCTGCCCTGTGTCCTAACTCGCACCGAGTCCCGCTCACCCATCACCCCCTGTGCTCGCTGCCCCGTGTCCTAACTTGCACCGAGTCCCGCTCACCCATCACCCCATGTGCTCGCTGACCTACATTGGCTCCCGGTTAAGCAACGCCTCAATTTCAAAATTCTCATTCTTATTTTCAAATCCCTCCATGGCCCTCGCCCCCTCCCTATCTCTCTAATCTGCCCCAGCCCCACAACCCCCAGAGATCTCTGCGCTCCTCTAATTCTGCCCTCCTGAGCATCCCTGATTATAATCGCTCCACCATCGGTGGCCGTGCCTTCAGCTGCCTGGGCCCCAAGCTCTGGAACTCCCTCCCTAAACCTCTCCGCCTCTCTCTCCTCCTTCAAGACGCTCCTTAAAACCCTCCCTCTTTGACCAAGGTTTTGGTCACCTGCCCAAATTTCTCCTTATGCGGCTCGGTGTCAAATTTTGAATCTCATAATGCTCCTGTGAAGCACCCTGGGACGTTTCACGATACTAAAGGCGCTACATAAATACAAGTGGTTGTTGTCGCTGTTCGGATTGAACTGTAAGCAGATCCCGTCCTCTCCCGAGAGTTAGACCATCCAGCGGGATAGCGAGTGAAAGTGGGAACTCCGACTGATTTGCCCGCCCCTGCATCCCTAAAGTAACCGCAGGCCCTCCCCCCCCCCCCCCGCCAGTTTGCTCAGCACCACACGGGGTGAGCAGAAGGGGGGGGGGGCAGGGTGTGACAGGAGCCTGGGATACTCCGATGTTCGGCACCAAGGCCGGGGTAGGAGATCAGAATTCAGTGTTTGCACCATTTACATTCTTTTGTGTCAGCTGCGGCTCAGTGGGGCTGCACACTCGCCTCCAATTCAGAAGGTTGTGAGTTCAAGTCTCACCCCAGGGACTTTAGCACATAAATCTAGGCTGACACTCCCAGTACAGTGCTGAGGGAGCGGCGCACTGTCGGAGGGCCGCACTGTCGGAGGGGCAGTACTGAGGGAGCGCCGCACTGTTGGAGGGGCGGTACTGAGGGAGCGCCGCACTGTTGGAGGGGCGGTACTGAGGGAGCGCCGTACTGTCGGAGGGGCAGCACTGAGGGAGCGCCGCACTGTCGGAGGGGCAGTGCTGAGGGAGCGCCGCACTGTCGGAGGGGCGGTGCTGAGGGAGCGCCGCACTGTCGGAGGGGCAGCGCTGAGGGAGCGCCGCACTGTCGGAGGGGCCGTCTTTCGTTTAAGACATTAAACCGAGGCCCCGTCTGCCCCCTCGGGTGGATGTAAAAGATCCCGGGGCCACTATTGGAAGAAGAGCAGGGGGAGTTCTCCCCGGTGTCCTGGGGCCAATATTTATCCCTCAACCAACATCACTATAACAGATGATCCGGCTCATTATCACATCGCTGTGTGTGGGAGCTTGCTGTGCGCAAATTGGCTGCCGCGTTTCCCACAATACAACAGTGAGCACACTTGGAAAAAGTACTTCATGGGTGGTGAAGCACTTTGAGACGTCCGGTGGTCGTCAAAGGCGCTATATAAATGCAAGTCTTTTCTTCCCACCCACCAGACTTGAGCAAGTCTGCCTCTCTGTGCTCCTTAAAAAGCAGAGTGTGTTTGGGACGGCTGCAAGTGGAAGCATCTTGCCCAGCATGACTGCGATGCTGTCAGGAACCGCACTTCAAAGGCACTCCCACCTTCTGATGTGGTTTCATCTTCTTTAACAGGGCCATATGGAGCTCGTAAAAATTAGCCCGTGGAATGTCAGAGGGATGCTTCATTACTGAAAGCTGTGAAATGCCCAGCCTGCATCACATGCAATGTATTTTTAAACACACTCCACTGGGGACCATTTCAATTGTTCCATTCTCCATTTTCCATCCCCAGCCCCCACCACCACCGCCCTTTATCAATTCCCTCCTCTCCTCCCTCAAACCCCTTCTCCCCCTTCCCTCCCTCACTCTCACTCTCCTCCCCCCCCTCACTCACTCTCCTCCCCCCCCCTCACTCACTCTCCTCCCCCCCCCTCACTCACTCTCCTCCCCCCCCCCTCACTCACTCTCCTCCCCCCCCCTCACTCACTCTCCTCCCCCCCCCTCACTCACTCTCCTCCCCCCCCCTCACTCACTCTCCTCCCCCCCCCTCACTCACTCTCCTCCCCCCCCCTCACTCACTCTCCTCCCCCCCCCTCACTCACTCTCCTCCCCCCCCCTCACTCACTCTCCTCCCCCCCCCCTCACTCACTCTCCTCCCCCCCCCCTCACTCACTCTCCTCCCCCCCCCCTCACTCACTCTCCTTCCCCCCCCTCACTCACTCTCCTCCCCCCCCTCACTCACTCTCCTCCCCCCCCCTCACTCACTCTCCTCCCCCCCCCTCACTCACTCTCCTCCCCCCCCCCCACACTCTCTCTCCTCCCCCCCCCCCACACTCTCTCTCCTCCCCCCCCCCCCACACTCTCTCTCCTCTCCCCCCCTCACTCACTCTCTCCTCTCCCCCCCCCCCACACTCTCTCCTCTCCCCCCCCCCCCCACACTCTCTCCTCTCCCCCCCCCCGACACTCTCTCCTCTCCCCCCCCCCCACACTCTCTCCTCTCCCCCCCCCCCACACTCTCTCCTCTCCCCCCCCCCCACACTCTCTCCTCTCCCCCCCCCCCCACACTCTCTCCTCTCCCCCCCCCCCCCACACTCTCTCCTCTCCCCCCCCCCCCCACACTCTCTCCTCTCCCCCCCCCACACTCTCTCCTCTCCCCCCCCCCACACTCTCTCCTCTCCCCCCCCCCCACACTCCCCCCACACTCTCTCCTCTCCCCCCCCCCACACTCTCTCCTCTCCCCCCCCCCACACTCTCTCCTCTCCCCCCCCCACACTCTCTCTCTCCTCTCCCCCCACACACTCTCTCTCCTCTCCCCCCCCCCACACTCTCTCTCCTCTCCCCCCCCCCACACTCTCTCCTCTCCCCCCCCCCCACACTCTCTCCTCTCCCCCCCCCCCACCCCCTCACACTCTCACCTCCTCCTCCCCCTCCTCACTCTCTCACCTCCTCCTCCCCCTCCCCACTCTCTCACCTCCTCCTCCCCCTCCCCACTCTCACCTCCTCCTCCCCCTCCCCACTCTCTCACCTCCTCCTCCCCCTCCCCACTCTCTCACCTCCTCCTCCCCCTCCCCACTCTCTCACCTCCTCCTCCCCCTCCCCACTCTCACCTCCTCCTCCCCCTCCCCACTCTCACCTCCTCCTCCCCCCCCCCACTCTCTCACCTCCTCCTCCCCCCCCCACTCTCTCACCTCCTCCTCCCCCCCCCCCCACTCTCTCACCTCCTCCTCCCCCCACCCCCCACTCTCGCTCACCTCTGAGTCAGAAGGTTGTGGGTTCAACTCCCACTCCAGGGACTTGAGCACAGAAATCTCGGCTGACACTCCCAGTGCAGTGCCGAGGGAGCGCCGCACTTTCGGAGGGGCCGTCTTTCGGATGAGACATTAAACCGAGGCCCCGTCTAACCTTTCGGGTGGACGCCAAAGATCCCGGGACCACTTTTGGAAGAAGAATAGGGGGAGGAATTACACTTCAAAAAGTACTTCATTGGCTGTAAAATGCTTTGGGACATCCGGAGAGTGAAAGTCGCTATATGAATGCAACTCTTTTGTTCTAATATTGATCCCTCAACCTACATCACTAAAAAAATGACCCATTCAAAATTACATTCTGTTTGTGGGAGCTTGCTGTGCGCAAAATTGGCTGCCGCGTTTCCCACATTACAACAGTGATCGCACTTCAAAGGTACTTCTTTAGCTGTGAAGTGCTTTGGGACATCCAGAGGTCATGAAAGGCGCTATATAAATGCAAGTTCTTTCTTTACACGACATTTGAGAGTGGAGTTGGCCAGTGCCTGGGAGACTGCATCCCAACAATAGATTTTAGCAGGGAAAATTCACCTGTGCCCCACTAATGAGACGACAAAGAGTGAGAGGTTTAGCAATGCAATAAAAGGACTCGCCTTCAGGGGGGGGGGGAGAAAGTGAGCACTTGGCTCATTAAGCTGCATATATGGGCTGCAAAATAAATTCCAATGAGCCCTTAAACATTTAACAGCACCGAGGCCCGCAAAACTCAAATGTCGAAAATATTTGGCTTTGAAATAAAAGCCTGTGCGCCGAGATGGAGCGGTGTGTGTTTGTGTGAGTCATGCGCTGGAGAGAGAGAGAGAGAGAGAGAAACATGTGTCAGATTCCACTGGGCACCAGTTGGCAGAGTAGCCTTTCGCACATGACCCTTCACCTCTCAACTCTTACCCTGCTAAATAAAGAGTGGCTCTGTACAGTTACAGTGAGTGACCCTTACCCTGAATAAACAGTGACTCTGTACAGTTACACAGTGAGTGACCCTTACCCTGAATAAACAGTGACTCTGTACAGTTACACAGTGAGTGACCCTTACCCTGAATAAACAGTGACTCTGTACAGTTACACAGTGAGTGACCCTCACCCTGAATAAACAGTGACTCTGTACAGTTACAGTGAGTGACCCTTACCCTGAATAAACAGTGACTCTGTACAGTTACACAGTGAGTGACCCTTACCCTGAATAAACAGTGACTCTGTACAGTTGCACAGTGAGTGACCCTTACCCTGAATAAACAGTGACTCTGTACAGTTACAGTGAGGGACCCTCACCCTGAATAAACAGTGACTCTGTACAGTTAGTGAGTGACCCTTACCCTGAATAAACAGTGACTCTGTACAGTTAGTGAGTGACCCTTACCCTGAATAAACAGTGACTCTGTACAGTTAGTGAGTAACCCTGACCCTGAATAAACAGTGACTCTGTACAGTTACAGTGAGTGACCCTTACCCTGAATAAAGAGTGACTCTGTACAGTTAGTGAGTGACCCTTACCCTGAATAAACAGCGACTCTGTACAGTTACACAGTGAGTGAGTCACCCTGTCCTAATATCTCAAGTGAAGCGCTCGGGACGTTTTACGACACTAAAGGCGCTATATAAACGCAAGTTGTTGATGCTCTTGTCTTCATCCAACAACCGCCCGCCCGCCCACAAACGGAGAACACTCTGGCCGATCTCTCCCCCCCCCACCCCACTCCGTCCCCATCTCTAGCCCCATCCACCTTGCAGCATTCCTAAAAAACGGGCGTCGGTTGAGACCAGCCAACACATTCCCAGAATCGAACCAGGACAGCCTGGTACTGAATGGATCCATCCACTGAGCTGTACTGAAAGTCGCCCTTTCGGATCTGACAGCTCCTTTTTGCAGGAGTGAGGTTTAAGGCCAACGAGCCTTTTCACACCAGCACCTGGAGATCATTTACTCCTCTCTCATCTCGTTCTCCAAATCCCCCTCCTTCAAGGACCAGCGCAGAACATCAGCTAAAGTAATGTGATTGGCAGGCCATTAACACAAGAACATATGCATCAGGTGCAGGAGGCGGCCATTCGGCCCCTCGAGTCTGCTCCGCCATTCAATAAGATCACGGCTGATCTTCGACCTCAACTCCACTTTCCCGCCTGATCCCTCGATTCCCCGAGAGTCCAAAAATCTATCGATCTCAGCCTTGAATATACTCAACGACTGAGCCTCCACAGCCCTCTGGGGCAGAGAATTCCAAAGATTCACCACCCCGAGTGAAGAAATTTCTTCCAATCCTCAACCATCCACTCCCTCCACCACCGGCGCACCGTGGCTGCAGTGAGCACCGTCTACACGATGCACCGCGGCAACTCGCCAAGGCTTCTTCGGCAGCACCTCCCAGACCCGCGACCTCTACCGCCTAGAAGGACAAGGGCAGCAGGCGCATGGGAACACCACCCCCTCCGCGTTCCCCTCCGAGTCACACACCATCCCGGCTTGGAAATATATCGGCCGTTCCTTCATCGTCGCTGGGTCACAATCCTGGAACTCCCTCCCTTACAGCACTGTGGGAGCACCTTCACCACACTGACTGCAGCGGTTCAAGGCGGCGGCTCACCACCACCTCCTCAAGGGGCAATTAGGCACAGGCAATAAATGCCAGCCTTCCAGTGATGCCCACATCTCGAGAATGGGTTCCAAAAACTCTATAAGCTGGTAGGTCACTCACAGGGGTGTCACCTGTACAAAAGGGGAATTCCCCTAAATTTTGCAACCCACACATAGTATCAAAATCCAGGCGTCTGCAGTTTTTACCCAAATGTGCGCCCGTTTTGCCAGTTGCAAAATGCCCAAAGTGCGGCAGAGACACAATGTTCCAAATGGTCTCCTTTGCTGAATCATAGAAACATCGAAAATAGGTGCAGGAGCAGGCCATTCGGCCCTTCGAGCCCGCACCACCATTCAATATGATCATGGTTGATCATTCACCTCAGTACCCCATTCCTGCTTTCTCTCCATACCCCTTGATCCCTTTAGCCATAAGGGCCATATCTAACTCCCTCTTGAATATATCCAATGAACTGGCCTCAACAAGTCTCTGCAGTAGGGAATTCCGCAGGTTCACAATTCTCTGAGTGAAGAAACTTCTCATCTCAGTCCTAAATGGCTTACCCCTTATCCTTAGACTGAATCTCGGGATGGCAGGACTGACATATGAAGGAACATTATCTGGATCTACTGGCCTGTATTCACTGGAGTTTAGAAGGATGAGAGGCTATGAGATCCCCTCTCATCCTTCTAAACTCCAGTGAATACAGGCCCAGTCGATCCAGTCTTTCTTCATATGTCAGTCCTGCCATCCCGAGATTCAGTCTGGTGAACCTTCGCTGCACTCCCTCAATAGCAAGAATGTCCTTCCTCAGGTTAGGAGACCAAAACTTAACACAATATTCCAGGTAAGGCCCCACTAAGGCCCTGTACAACTGCAGTAAGACCTCCCTGCTCCTATACTGAAATCTCCTAGCTATGAAGGCCAACATATCATTTGCCTTCTTCACTGCCTGCTGTACCTGTATACCAACTTTCAATGACTGATGTACCATGACACCCAGGTCTCGTTGCACCTCCCCTTTTCCTAATCTGCTGCCATTCAGTTAATATTCTGCCTCGTGTTTTTGCCACCAAAGTGGATAACCTCACATTTATCCACATTATACTGCATCTGCCACTTGTTTGCCCACTCATCTAACCTATCCAAGTCGCCCTGCAGCCTTTTAGCGTCCTCCTCACAGCTCACCCCGCCACCCAACTTAGTGTCATCTGCAAACTTGGAGATATTACACAATTCTCTCATCCAAATCATTAATGTATATTGTAAATAGCTGGGGTCCCAGCACTGAGCCCTGCGGCACCCCACTAGTCACTGCCTGCCATTCTGAAAAGGACCAGTTTATCCCAACTCTCTGCTTCCTGTCTGCCAACCAGTTCTCTATCCACGTCAGTACATTACCCCCAATACCATGTGCTTTAATTTTGCACACCAATCTTGTGTGGGACCTTATCAAAAGCCTTTTGAAAGTCCAAATACACCACATCCACTGGTTCTCCCTTGTCCACTCTACTAGTTACATCCTCAAAAAATTCCAGAAGATTTGTCAAGCATGATTTCCCTTTCATAAATCCATGCTGACTAGGACTGATCCTGTCACTGCTTTCCAAATGTGCTGCTATTTCATCTTTAATAATTAATTCCAACATTTTCCCCATTGCTGATGTCAGGCTAACCGGTCTATAATTACCCACCTTCTCTCTCCCTCCCTTCTTAAAAAGTGGTGTTACATTAGCTACCCTCCAGTCCATAGGAACCAATCCAGAGTCGATGGAAAATGATCACCAATGCATCCACTATTTCTAGGGCCTCTTTCTTAAGTACTCTGGGATGCAGACTATCAGGCCCCAGGGATTTATCGGCCTTCAATCCCATCAATTTCCCTAACACAATTTCCCGCCTAATAAGGATTTCCTTCAATTCCTCCTTCTCACTAGACCCTTGGTCCCTCAGCATTTGCGGAAGGTTAGTGTCTTCCTTCGTGAAGACAGAACCAAAGTATTTGTTTAACTGGTCTGCCATTTCTTTGTTCCCCATTATAAATTCACCTGAATCTGACTGCAAAGGACCTACGTTTGTCTTCACTAATCTTTTTCTCTTCATATCAATAGAAGCTTTTGCAGTCAGTTTTTATGTTCCCAGCAAGCTTCCTCTCATACTCTATTTTCCCCCTCCTAATTAAACGCTTTGTCCACCTCTGCTGAATTCTAAATTTCTCCCAGTCCTCAGGTTTGCTGCTTTTTCTGGCTTCGATTTCATCAGCACGATCAAAATGTACGTAAATCAGCCACACTGCCCGAAGCCGATTCAGCAGTAACTTTCAAAAAGAAGTCGGATAAACACTTGCAAGGGGACAAATTTGCAGGTCTATGGGGGAAAAGAGGAGGAAGGGGGCGGGTGGGGAGTGGGACTAATTGGATCGCTCTTTCAAAGAACCGACACAGGCGCTATGGGCCGAATGGCCGCCTTTCTAACCTAACAACATAAGAATTAGGAGGAGTCGGCCATTCGGCCCCTCAAGCCTGCTCCGCCATTCAATACGATCACGGCTGATCTGATTCTGGCCTCAACTCCACTTCCTCCCCATAACCGTCAACTTCCTTATCGTTCAAAAATATGTCTGTCTCCACCTTAAATATATTCAATGTCCCAGCCTCCACAGCTCTCTGGGGCAGAGAATTCCAGAGATTCACCACCCTCTGGGAGAAGAAATTCCTCCGCATCTCCATCTTAAATGGGTGACCCCTTATTCTGAAACTATGCCCTCTAGTTCCAGATTCCCCCACGAGGGGAAACATCCTCTCTGCATCTACCCTGCCCAGCCCCCTCAGAATTTTATACGTTTCGATAAGATCACCTCGGAGTCTTCTAAACTCCGATGAGCACAGGCCCAGCCTGCTCAATCTTTCGTCACACGACAAACCCCTCATCTCAGGAATCAACCGAGTGAACCTGCTCTGAAGTGCCTCCGATGCAAGTATATCCTTCCTTTAATAAGGAGGCCAAAACTGCACACAGTACTGTCTGTCCTGTATCGTTCTGACGGGGAACCCTCGGAAAAACCGAACCCACACCCATCTAGTCTTACGATTAAAGCTTCGGCTTATTTAACCATCATTCCCACGGGTCGGGCACGGCGCGTTAAAGAACCTGTAATCGGGGAAGCTTATTCATATGACGTATACTTTGCTGAGACAGATCCATTCAAAATATTGCAATTAAAAGATCAGGAAGTGACTTTGATTCCTGCTGCACCTGCAAATGTGGTTGTGTTGTTGTCGAGAACGCCCCGGTCTCACCTCCCCAACAACTGGAGGTTAGCCATATTTGAGAGTCGAGGGAACGGCTGGTAATGCGGGCAGAGATTTGTTCTGCCGCCCAGTGTCCTAACGCGCACCGAATCCCGCTCACCAATCCCCCACCCCCTGCGATTCTAAAATTCTCACCCTTGCTTTCTGGCCTCGAGCATATCCCCGATTCCAATTCCCATGGGACCTGGAATATTAGGTCCTTCGTTGAAACATCTGTGAACTCGTCCCTTTTTGGCGTGGAAGCAAGTCATCCTCAATACAAGGGACCGCCGATGATGATGGGGTGATGATGGCGAGGTTCGAAATCCGGCAAAATCCAAAAACCGGCACGGACTCTGTCCCGAGGTTGCCCGATTTCGGACATTGTACCCGTGTTGAATCTGCTCCCACCGCCCTTTCAGGCAGCGCGGTCCCGATCATTCGTAACGTAACGAACATTCTGCCCGTCTCCCCTTCTGGTTCTCCTGCCGATTATCTTAAATCTGTGTCCTCGGATAACCGACTCTCCCGCCACTGGAAACCGTTTCTCTCTCTCTCTATCTACTCGATCAAAATCCTTCATAATTTCGAACACCTGTCAAATCTCCACTCAACCTTAATTTGATTTTATGTTTTTAAGTTCATTTGTTTTAATTGCCGGTGCTTTTAGTGTCCCCCTCCCCTTTTATAGGGGGCACTTGGAGAAAAAATGTGCCCAAAAAAAAACCCCCAAAAATACCACAAAAAAATAAAAGGGCCTGTAAATGTTTGGTGTTTCCCCCAGATCGGGGGGGGCACGGTTTAATGTTTTTTTGTTTACTCCCAAAAAGAGTTTTGACAATCACCATAAATCTGTGTCCTCTGGTTATCGACTTTCCTGCCAGGGGAACAATTTCTCCTTATTTACTCTATTGAGACCTGGGTGTCATGGTACATCAGTCATTGAAGGTTGGCATGCAGGTTCAGCAGGCGGTGAAGAAAGCAAATGGCATGTTGGCCTTCATAGCGAGGGGATTTGAGTATAGGAGCAAGGAGGTCTTACTGCAGTTGTACAGGGCCTTGGTGAGGCCTCACCTGGAGTATTGAGTACAGTTTTGGTCTCCTAATCTGAGGAAGGACATTCTTGCTATTGAGGGAGTGCAGCGAAGGTTCACCAGACTGATTCCCGGGATGGCAGGACTGACATATGAAGAAAGACTGAATCGACTAGGCTTATATTAACTGGAATTTAGAAGAATGAGAGGGGATCTCATAGAAACATATAAAATTCTGACGGGACTGGACAGGTTAGATGCAGGAAGAATGTTCCCGATGTTTGGGAAGTCCAGAACCAGGGGTCACAATCTAAGGATAAGGGGTAAGCCATTTAGGACCGAGATGAGGAGAAACTTCTTCACTCAGAGAATTGTGAACCTGTGGAATTCTCTACCACAGAAAGTTGTTGAGGCCAGTTCGTTAGATATATTCAAAAGGGAGTTAGATGTGGCCCTTACGGCTAAAGGGATCAAGGGGAATGGAGAGAAAGCAGGAATGGGGTACTGAAGTTGCATGAACAGCCATGATCATATTGAATGGTGGTACAGGCTCGAAGGGCCGAATGGCCTACTCCTGCACCTATTTTCTATGAAACCCCTCAAAATTTTGCACACCTCTATTAGATCTCTTCTTAACTTTCTCTGCTCTGAGAACAACCCCAGCTTCTCCAGTCTCTCCACAAAACTGAAGTCTCCCATCCCTGGAATCGGCCTAGTAAATCTCCTCTTAACCTTCTCTGCTCGAAGAACAACTCCAGCTTCTCCAGTCTATCCACATAACCCTCACCCCCGGTACCATTGCAGTAAATCTCCTCTGCACCCTCTCCGAGGCCTCGACATCCTTACAGATGGTATCGGATCTCAGGGATTCTGACCTGGGATTGCTCCGTCGATGACGTATCATTACAGCGGCCCCTTTCCAAACCCCCGGACCCACCGTATCCGAACAGCAAGCAAGAGATAAACGCAAGGGGAACTATCTTTGTGGGCCGCATTCACCGATTTCAGAGGTTCCGTGGAGCCCAGGGGCCTGTTGTTTGGATAATAACCATTACATTACAGGAAAGATGTGATTGCACTGGAGAGGGTAGATAGGAGATTTACCAGGATGTTGCACTGGAGGGTAGAGAGGAGATTTACCAGGATGTTGCATTAGAGAGGGTACAGAGGAGATTTACCAGGATGTTGCACTCGAGAGGGTGCAGAGGAGATTTACCAGGATGTTGCACTAGAGAGGGTACAGAGGAGATTTACCAGGATGTTGCACTAGAGAGGGTACAGAGGAGATTTACCAGTATGTTGCACTAGAGAGGGTACAGAGGGGATTTACCAGGATGTTGCACTAGAGAGGGTACAGAGGAGATTTACCAGGATGTTGCACTAGAGAGGGTACAGAGGAGATTTACCAGGATGTTGCACTAGAGAGGGTACAGAGGGGATTTACCAGGATGTTGCACTAGAGAGGGTACAGAGGAGATTTACCAGGATGTTGCACTAGAGAGGGTACAGAGGAGATTTACCAGGATGTTGCACCAGAGAGGGTACAGAGGAGATTTACCAGGATGTTGCACTAGAGAGGGTACAGAGGAGATTTACCAGGATGTTGCACTAGAGAGGGTACAGAGGAGATTTACCAGGATGTTGCACTGGAGAGGGTACAGAGGAGATTTACCAGGATGTTGCACTAGAGAGGGTACAGAGGAGATTTACCAGGATGTTGCACTGGAGAGGGTGCAGAGGAGATTTACCAGGATGTTGCACCAGAGAGAGTACAGAGGAGATTTACCAGGATATTGCACTGGAGAGGGTACAGAGGAGATTTACCAGGATGTTGCCAGGACTGGAGAATTTTAGCGATGAGGAAAGATTGGATAGGCTGGGGTTGTTTTCTTTGGAACAGAGGAGGCTGAAGGGAGACCTGATTGAGGTGCATAAAATGATGAGGGGCCTGGATAGAGTGGATAGGACGGACCTGTTTCCCTTGGCAGAGGGGTCAGCAGCCAGGGGGCATAGATTGAAAGTAATTGGGGGGAGGTTTAGAGGGGATTTGAGGATAATTATTTCACCCAGAGGGTGGTGGGGGTCTGGGGTAGAACTCACTGCCTGAAAGGGTAGTAGAGGCAGAAACCCTCACCACATTTAAAAAGTACCTGGATGTACACTTGAAGTGCCGTAACCTACAGGACTACGGACCGAGAGCGGGAAAGTGGGATTAGGCTGGGTGGCTCTTTGTCGGCCGGCATGGACACGATGGGCCGAATGGCCTCCTTTTGTGTTGTACTTTTCTATAACTCTGGTGGTGTTAAGCAGCTATGAAGAGCTGGTGATTCAGAGACAGAGCGCATTAAAATGTTTTTAAACCAGTTTAACAACACACAATTTTTGTAAAAATTCAAAGTCATAATTCGAGCAAAAAATATTCCATCGAAATTGAGATTTCAAGCGCTGGATAGATTTTCCGCACAATATGCCATGGGAATGTACAGAGTCCGATTTAAGTTGCAGAATGTTAGTGCCTCTGATAATATGCATTTGTTTGTCAGCCTTGCCTCAGTGGGTAGTCTCTCTCTCGCTCGCCTCAGAATCAGAAGGTTGTGGGTTCGAGTCCCAATCCAGAGACTCGAGCACATAATCCAGACCGACACTCCCAGTTCTGAGGGAGCGCCGCACTGTCGGAGGGGCGGTACTGAGGGAGCGCCGCACTGTCGGAGGGGCGGTACTGAGGGAGCGCCGCACTGTCGGAGGGGCGGTACTGAGGGAGCGCCGCACTGTCGGAGGGGCGGTACTGAGGGAGCGCCGCACTGTCGGAGGGGCGGTACTGAGGGAGCGCCGCACTGTCGGAGGGGCGGTACTGAGGGAGCGCCGCACTGTCGGAGGGGCGGTACTGAGGGAGCGCCGCACTGTCGGAGGGGCGGTACTGAGGGAGCGCCGCACTGTCGGAGGGGCGGTACTGAGGGAGCGCCGCACTGTCGGAGGGGCGGTACTGAGGGAGCGCCGCACTGTCGGAGGGGCGGTACTGAGGGAGCGCCGCGCTGTCGGAGGGGCGGTACTGAGGGAGCGCCGCGCTGTCGGAGGGGCGGTACTGAGGGAGCGCCGCGCTGTCGGAGGGGCGGTACTGAGGGAGCGCCGCGCTGTCGGAGGGGCGGTACTGAGGGAGCGCCGCGCTGTCGGAGGGGCGGTACTGAGGGAGCGCCGCGCTGTCGGAGGGGCATTTCCTCCATTACAACAGTGACTATACTCCAAAAGTACTCCATTGGCTGTAAAGCGCTTTGGGATGCCGAGGATGTGAAGGGCGCTATATAAATGCAAGTTCTTTTTATTGTCCCATGGTTCAGTAAGGGGCATAGTTTCCCCTTAATTTGAGTGTACAATTTAGAAAGTCTTGCATTTCTATAGCACCTTTCACCACCTCGCGACGTCACACAGCGCTTTAGAGCCAGTGAAGTACTTTTGGCGTGTGGTCGCTGTTGTAATGTGGGAAACACGGCAGCTAACTTTGTGCACAGCAAGCTCCCACACACAGCAACGTGAAGACTTTCTCTTGCGCAATTTAGACAATTGGTATCTGTCAGCAGAGCAATTAGGCAACGGGTTAGATCAAAACCATACCAGCTCATCGTCTGCAAGATGGACAAAGCAGAGCCTGATGTGGGCTGCATAGAATGTTGTTTTAAAGCTTCAACAGCCGATTCCTTACTCATTCGATTAACAATTAAACCTGGGGTGAGAGTGTTATCCTACAAGGAGAGACTGAGCAGATTGAGCCGAGACTCTCTGGAGTTTAGAAGACTGAGAGGTGATCTCATTGAAACTTCTAAGATTCTGAGGGGGGTTTAGGGTCGATGCAGAAGTGGTTTCTCTCGTGTTCATACTCTTTAATTATTTGTTCGATAACAGGAGACAGGCATTAGGACCCTGCGGGAGCTGCTGTAAACATTCAGGTTCATGTCGTTTTTGGGACACCATTTTGGGTGTTGCTCTATAGGACACAGTTAAGTTACATTCTCCTCTTTCAGTTAGTCGGTTTATTTACGCACACAAGAGTTCCCCCGGGCTGGGGAGTCTCGAACCAGGGGGTCACACAGTCTCAGGATAAGGGCTCGGCCATTGAGGACTGAGATGAGGAGGAATTTCTTCACTCAGAGGGTGGTGAATCTTTGGGATTCTCTGCCCCAGAGGGCTGTGGAGGCTCAGTTATTGAGTATATCGAAGGCTGAGATCGATAAGATTTTTGCACTCTGGGGTAACCACGGATATGAGGATCGGGCGGGAAAGTGGAGTTGAGGTCAGAGATCAGCCTCATAGAAACAAACATAGAAAATAGGTGCAGGAGTCGGCCATTCGGCCCTTCGAGCCTGCACCGCCATTCAATGAGTTCATGGCTGAACATGCAACTTCAGTACCCCATTCCTGCTTTCTCGCCATACCCCTTGATCCCCCGAGTGGTAAGGACTACATCTAACTCCTTTTTGAATATATTTAGTGAATTGGCCTCAACAACTTTCATCCATCATCATAGGCGGTCCCTCGAACGAGGATGACTTGCTTCTCCGAGTTCACAGGTGTTTCAATGAAGGACCCGATGTTCCAGTCCTGAACTCCAATTGAGGGAGTGGAAAGTGCCTGTGCCTGGATTTTTTAAACCGTTGCAACACCAGCCACCACACGGGGCTTGACAGAGCGAGGTCTTGGTCCCAGGGGCAAGGGTTAACCAGGACGACTGGAGACCAGCTCTGCTGCACGGACCTGGTGCAAACACATATCGCACAGTGTGGGCTGGGCCCGTGCTGCCCCTGGGCCCCTCGCCTCTTCTGGGCCCCGCACAACAAGCAGGATCTCTCGCCGCTCATCCGCCACAAACACTCGCCGCCACTCCTCCGCCCCGACCTTCCCAACTCCTCTGTACCTGGGCCCTGCCGATGTTCCTGCCCACGCTCCAAAACGTAAAACGTGCAACGTAACAAGCAATCAATGGTATTTGTTAGAATATATACTAAAGCCACAGAGCAGATATTAATCCATATTGTTTTCAGGTAAACTCGAAGCAAAGCTAGAGAGCATGGGATGAAAGCCTCTTCGAAATCAACGGTTATACACCTTTCATATAACTCCATGAACGGGCTCGAGGGGCCATGTGGCCGACTCCTGCTCCTATTTCTTATGTTCTTATATTATTCAACCCCTCTCTCGTTCAAAAGTCGAGAAGCAGCTCGTTTCTAGGATTCCCACATTACAACAGTGACTACACTCCCAAAAAGTACTTCATTGGCTGTTAAAACATTGAGAGATTTCTGGTGGTCGTGAAAGGCGCTATATAAATCCAAGTCTTTCTTTCTAGTTTGCTTTTGTAATCCACCAAAGTTCTCCCTCAAAGAGCGTGCAGCAAACCAGTCCCATCCACCCTTTCCCTCAACGACTATCTGTCCCACCTGTGACAGGGACTGTGGTTCTCGTATTGGACTGTTCAGCCACCTAAGGACTCATTTTTAGAGTGGAAGCAAGTCTTCCTCGATTCCGAGGGACTGCCCATGATGATGATGACTGTGCCTGGGGTGACACACTGAAGGGCAGCTGATACTTTAATATAAAGGGAAGATGACAACAGTAACTTGCATTTATATAGCACCTTTAACGTAGTACAATGTCCCAAGGCGCTTCACAGGAACGATATTAGGACAGGCGACCAAAAGCTTGTTCAAAGAGGTCGGTTTAAGGAGTGACTCAAAGAAAGAGAGAGGCGGGGAGGTTTAGGGAGGGAGTTCCAGAGCTTGGGGCCCAGGCAGCTGAAGGCACGGCCACCGATGGTGGAGCGATGGAAATCAGGAAGATGGTCAGGAGGGCAGAATTGGAGGAGCGCAGAGATCTCGGAGGGCTGTGGGGCTGGAGGAGGTTACAGAGATAGGAAGGGGTGCGAGGGCCATGGAGGGATTTGAACACGAGGATGAGAATTTTAAAAATCGAGACGTTACTGGACCGGGAGACGATGTAGGTCAGTGAGCACTGGGGGCGTTGGGAGAGCAGGACTCGTAAGTTAGGACACGGGGCGACAGGTGTTTTGGATAACCGCAAGTTTACATCGGGCAGAATGTGGGAGGCCGGCCAGGAGTGCGTTGGAATAGTCACCTGTCCTAATATTTCCTTATGTAGTCCCCGAGCTCCCTATCTCTGTAATCACCTTCAGACCTGCAGTTCTCCGAGATCTCTGCAATGCTGCCATTCTGGTCTTATCGCGCATCCCCCTATTTCCATCGCTCCACCCATTGGTGGCCGTGCCTTCAGCTGCCTGGGCCCCAAGCTCTGGAACTCCCTCCCTAAACCTCTCCGCCTCTCTCTCCTCCTTACAATTAGTTATACAGGGCCTTGGTGAGACCGCACCTGGAGTATTGTGAGCAGTTTGGGTCTCCTTACCTAAGGAAGGATATACTTGCCATAGAGGGAGTGCAGCGAAGGTTCACCAGACTGATTCCTGGGATGGCAGGACTGTCGTACGAGGAGAGATTGGGTGGACTGGGCCTGTATTCACCAGAGTTTAGAAGAATGAGAGGGGATCTCATTGAAAGGTATAAAGTTATGACGGGGTTGGACAGACTGGATGCAGGGAGGATGTTTCCCCGGGGCTGGGAAGTCTAGAACAAGGGGTCACAGTCTCAGGATACGGGGTAGGAAATTTAGGAGCGAGATGAGGAGAAATGTTTTCACTCAGAGGGAGGTGAACCTGTGGAATTCTCTACCACAGAAGGCTGTGGAGGCCAAGTCACTGAATATATTTAAGAGGGAGATAGATAGATTTCTTGACACAAGGCATCAAGGGGTATGGGGAGAAAGCGGGAATATGGTGTTGAGATAGAGGATTAGCCATGATCATATTGAATGGTGCAGGCTCGAGGGGTCGAATGGCCTACTCCTGCTCCGATTTTCTATGTTTCTATATTTCTAAGATGCTCCTTAAAACCGACCTCTTTGATCAAGCTTTTGGTCACCTGTCCTGATATCTTCTTATGCGGCTCAGTGCCAAATGTTGTTTGATAATCGCTCCTCTGAAGCGCCTTGGGACATTTTACTACAATAAAGGCACTATATAAATGCAAGTCGGCCCATGACAGGAACTGAAAAACAGGTAAAAATTAAAACCCCGAATGGCTCTCGCGTCGAGAGGCTGTCGGGCAAAGGAAGGCGGAGACCCGTCAGGGTTCCTGCTGGTCAGCGACTCCTGCTGGTAGTGCGTGAGGACACAGCAGTGGTGCTCTGCGCAGTCGAATAGCCCCAGGGTGAAAAATCGGGTAGCTAGCGGAGAGCCCAGGAGACCATAGCCAAGGGAGGGATGGCGGAGAATGTGTAGTCAGTGCCTTCGAGGGAGGTTTACAGGCATAACGACATGAATCTTTGAAACTGGAATGAACCTCAACAGCAACTTGAATTTTTATAGCACCTTTAACTTTGTGAAACGTCCCAAGGTGCTTCACAGGGGTATGACGGAATAGACTCGACACCGAGCAGCATAAGTTGCAATTAGCGCAGGTGACCAAAAGCTTGGACAAAGAGGTCGGTTTTAAGGAGCTTCTTGAAGGAGGATAGAGAGGCGGAGAGTTTTAGGGAGGGAGTTCTAGAGCTTGGGGCCCAGGCAGCTGAAGGCACGGCCGCCAATGGTGCAGCGATTATAATCAGGGATGCTCAGGAGGGCAGAATTTGAGGAGCGCCGATATCTCGGGGGCTGTGCGGCTGGAGGAGGTTACAGAGATGTGGAGGGGTGTAGGGCCATGGAGGGATTTGAAAATAAGGATGAGAACTTTGAAATTGAGGCGTTGCTTAACCGGGAGCCGATGTAGGTCAGCGATCACAGGGGTTGATGGGCGAGTAGGACTGGGTGCGAGTTAGGACACGGGGGCAGCGAGTACAGGGGGTGATGGGTGAGCGGGACTCGGTGCGAGTTAGGACACGGGGGCAGCGAGTACAGGGGGTGATGGGTGAGCGGGACTCGGTGCGAGTTAGGACATGGGGGCAGCCAACACAGTGGGTGATGGGTGAGCGGGACTCGGTGCGAGTTAGGACACGGGGGCAGCGAGCACAGGGGGTGATGGGTGAGCGGGACTCGGTGCAAGTTAGGACACGGGGCAGCGCGCACGGGGGTGATGGGTGAACGGGACTCGGTGCGAGTTAGGACACGGGGTCAGCGAGCACAGGGGGTGATGGTTGAGCGGGACTCGGTGCAAGTTAGGACACGGGGGCAGCGAGCACAGGGGGTGATGGGTAAGCGGGAATCGGTGCGAGTTAGGACACGGGAGCAGCGAGCACAGGGGGCGATGGGTGAACGGGACTCAGTGCGAGTTAGGACACGGGGCAGTGAGCACAGGGGGTGATGGGTGAGCGGGACTCTGTGCAAGTTAGGACACGGGAGCAGCGAGCACAGGGGGCGATGGGTGAACGGGACTCAGTGCCAGTTAGGACGCGGAGGCAGCCGAGTTTTGGATCACCTCTAGTTTACGTGGGGTAGCATGTGGGAGGCCAGCCAGGAGTACGTTGGAATAGTCAAGTCTGGAGGTAACGAGGGCACGGACGAGGGCTTCAGCAGCGGATGAGCTGAGGCAGGGGGCGGAGACGGGGCGATGTTACGGAGGTGGGAAATAGGCGGTCTTAGTTACGCTATGAATACGTGGTCGGAAGCTCATTTCAGGATCAAAGAAGACCCCGAGGTTGCGAACAGTCTGGTTCAGCCTCAGACGAGTTGGGGAGAGGGATGGAGTCAGTGGCTGGGGAACGGAGTTTGTGGCAGGGACAGGAAAACAATGGCTTCGGTCTTCCCAATACTCAGTTGGAGAATTTCACCCAAGGAACACAAGCCTTGTCCCTCCAGCTGAGCCCCAGGCTTAAACGTGATGATTTAACTGTTAGCAAGAATAGGGCGTGGGGGCAGGGGGTGGGGGTTGGAGAAAGGAGGGAATGGGGTAGCAAGGTTTATTGCACATTCGACAGGGGAAAAAAAGAATCAACTTTAAAAAAGGAATTAATTTAAAGATAATGCACCGCAGCTGGGGCAAACCAGCAGGGAGCCTCGGTTCCCTAAATGGAATGATTAAAACAGAATTAGGAGAGTTTAGAACATGACAAAAGAACAGGCCTTTTGCAGAGCTCCCAATCCCCTCCCTCGGACGCACCTGCGCAGAATCGAATGACGGGTGGTCGCCACGGTGACGCGGCATGCTCCCACAGCCAGCCAATGAAGAGGCTCGTCTGTTTTACCTGGGACATGCGGCACAGAATGAGGCCATTCGGCCCAGCCAGTCCGTGCCGGCGTTTATGCGCCACTCGAGCCTTCTCTCCCGCCTTTCCTCATCTAAATCTATCGGCATAACCCTCGATTCCCTTCTCCCCCATACGCTTGTCCAGCCTCCCCTGAAACACATCGATACTATTCGCCTCAACCCCTCCCTGTGGCAGCGAGTTCCACATTCTCACCGCTCTCTGGGTAAAGAAGTTTCTCCTGAATTCCCCCGTTGGGTTTCTGGGTGACGATCTTATATCGATGGCCTCTAGTTATGCTCTTCCCCACAAGTGGAAACACTCTCTCTGTATCCGCTCCATCAAAACCTTTCTTCATTTTAAAGACCTCTATTAGGATCAACCATCTTTTTTCCCCCCAAGAGAAAAGAGACCCAGCCTGTTCATTCTTTTTGGGTGATTTTGCTCGAGGGGCGGTACTGAGGGAGCGCCGCACTGCGCTGTCGGAGGGGCGGTACTGAGAGAGCGCCGCACTGTCGGAGGGGCAGTACTGAGGGAGCGCCGCGCTGTCGGAGGGGCAGTACTGAGGGAGCGCCGCACTGTCGGAGGGGCGGTACTGAGGGAGCGCCGCACTGTCGGAGGGGCAGTACTGAGGGAGCGCCGCACTGTCGGAGGGGCGGTACTGAGGGAGCGCCGCACTGTCGGAGGGGCAGTACTGAGGGAGCGCCGCACTGTCGGAGGGGCGGTACTGAGGGAGCGCCGCGCTGTCGGAGGGGCAGTACTGAGGGAGCGCCGCACTGTCGGAGGGGCAGTACTGAGGGAGCGCCGCACTGTCGGAGGGGCGGTACTGAGGGAGCGCCGCACTGTCGGAGGGGCGGTACTGAGGGAGCGCCGCGCTGTCGGAGGGGCAGTACTGAGGGAGCGCCGCACTGTCGGAGGGGCAGTACTGAGGGAGCGCCGCACTGCGCTGTCGGAGGGGCAGTACTGAGGGAGCGCCGCACTGCGCTGTCGGAGGGGCAGTACTGAGGGAGTGCCGCACTGTCGGAGGGGCAGTACTGAGAGAGCGCCGCACTGTCGGAGGGGCAGTACTGAGGGAGCGCCGCACTGTCGGAGGGGCAGTACTGAGGGAGCGCCGCGCCGTCGGAGGGGCGGTACTGAGGGAGCGCCGCACCGTCGGAGGGGCGGTACTGAGGGAGCGCCGCACTGCGCTGTCGGAGGGGCAGTACTGAGAGAGCGCCGCACTGTCGGAGGGGCAGTACTGAGGGAGCGCCGCACTGTCGGAGGGGCAGTACTGAGGGAGCGCCGCGCCGTCGGAGGGGCGGTACTGAGGGAGCGCCGCACTGTCGGAGGGGCAGTGCTGAGGGAGCACCGCACTGTCGGAGGGGCAGTACTGAGGGAGCACCGCACTGTCGGAGGGGCAGTACTGAGGGAGCACCGCACTGTCGGAGGGGCAGTACTGAGGGAGCGCCGCACTGTCGGAGGGGCGGTACTGAGGGAGCGCCGCACTGTCGGAGGGGCAGTACTGAGGGAGCGCCGCACTGTCGGAGGGGCAGTGCTGAGGGAGCACCGCACTGTCGGAGGGGCAGTACTGAGGGAGCGCCGCACTGTCGGAGGGGCAGTACTGAGGGAGCGCCGCACTGTCGGAGGGGCAGTACTGAGGGAGCGCCGCACTGTCGGAGGGGCAGTACTGAGGGAGCGCCGCACTGTCGGAGGGGCAGTATTGAGGGAGCGCCGCACTGTCGGAGGGGCAGTACTGAGGGAGCGCCGCACCGTCGGGAGTCGCTGTTCCGTCAGAGGAGGCGTTAAAACCGAGGCCCCTTCTGCCCTCTCGGGTGGACATAAAAGATCCCGTGGCACGATTTGGAAGAGTCGATGAGGGGGGGGGGGGGGGGGGGAGGGAAAGAGAATAACCCTCCTGATGAGCGAGCCAGACATAGCCAAGAGTTAAATCGTAATTCCAACGAGCTTCCTGGCGAATATAAATCAGGGAGGTGGTCCAGACTTTTGAATGAAATTCAAGCAGAGACTCAAACATTACACGAGTGCTAATTAACTCCAGGCCTCTCGCAGTCTGATCTCTTCCCCCCCCCGCCCCCCCCGGCCGCCCCCCCCTCTCCCCACAAGACACTTGGCTAGAATCACAGCCCCTGCTTCTCTTTGATGTTTAAGGCCCCTTTGCACGCACTACCCTGTTCACACTATAAATAAAATCCCAGTGTGCTTCTGCTACAAGCTGGTAACTTGAAACACTTTTTTCTCCCAGCGTTTGAACATTTTTTGCATTAACGTGCCCAGGCACCCTCCCCCTCCCGCCCGCGCAAGTCTCGAGGCGAATATGGCGCTTGTATCGTGCCTTCCTGATGTCTCTCGGAGACACCGTCGAATCACGGAATGGCTACAGCACAGAAGGAGGCCATTCGGCCCCTCGAACCCGTGCCAACTCTCGGCCAGTCCCGCTCCACACCCCCCGCCCTTTCCCCTAGCTCTGCAATTCTTTTTCTCCTGCGGGTACTTATCCAACTCCCCGTTGAAAGCCGCGATCGAGTCTGCCTCTCGGGCAGTGCACCGTTTTGTTTATCTTGCTTCTCCTACCACGCTCACATCCTAACCACTCCCTGGGCTTAAAACAAAGTTTTCCCTCAGGTCGCCTTTGGTTCTTCTGCCAATCGCCTTGAATCTGTGTGTCCTCTGGTTCTCGACCCTTCCACCAATGGGAACACGTTCTCTCGGTCTACCCCGTCCAGACTTTGAACCCCTCGATCAAATCTTCTCTTAACCTTCGCTGCTCCAAGGAGAACAACCCCAGCTTCTCCAGTCTCTCCCCGTCACTGAAGTCCCTCACATCCCTGGGACTATTCTAATAAGTCTTTCCTGCACCCTCTCTAAAGCCTTCACATCCTTCCTACAATGCGGTGCCCAGAAGAGACCAAACCAGTGTTTCATAAAGATTCATCATTACTTCTATTTATGAAGCCCAGGATACACGTATGCTTTTTCAAAATCGCTTTCTCAACCTGCCGTGCCACTTTCAACGATTTGTGCACATGTACCCCCAGGTCACTCTGTTCGTGTATCCCCTTTAGTTGCACCCTTTAGTCTTCCTGGTTAACCCTTGCCACTGGACCAAGACCTCGCTCTGTCAAGCCCGTGTGGTGGCTGGTGTACAACAGTCACCCCACGTTAAAAAAATCCACGCACAGGCATCGTACACCCTTCAGGATGGAGTTCGGGATCTGGAATATCCGGTCCTTCATTGTAACACCTGTGAACTCTCCCTTTTTGGTGTGGAAGCAAGTCATCCTCGATACGAGGGACTGCCTAATACTACTACCCTTTAGTTGCCTCTCCTCATTCTTCCGACCAAAATGTATCATTTCGCACTTTTCTGCATTAAATTTGCAATCATCATCATCATAGGCGGTCCCTCGAAGCGAGGATGACTTGCTTCCATGCCAAAGAGAGACGAGTTCACAGGTGTTTCAATGAGGGACCTAATATTCCGGATCCCGAACTACATCCTGAAGGGTGGAAGATGCCTGTGGGTGGATTTGTTTAACGTGGGGTGACCGTTGCACACCAGCCACCACACGGGGCTTGACAGAGCGAGGTCTTGGTCCAGGGGCAAGGGTTAACCAGGACGACTGGAGACCAGCTCTGCTGCACGGGCCTAGTGCGCCCACACATATCGCACAGTGTGGGCTGGGCCCGTGCTGCCCCTGGGCCCTCGCCTCTTCTGGGCCCCGTACCCTCATTCACCGCACCTCCGCCACAAACACTCGCCGCTCCTCCGCCCCGACCTCACTGGCTGTAAAGCACCTCGAGACAATTCACTACGGTTCAAAGCGACAAGGAGAGGACTGTAGCAGCGATTCACTTCGCAGCAAAAATAGCAATCCGAGTGAGACGTTAATCAGCTTCTTGTGCACCATTGATGAGCGATAAACCTTGGCTCCCTTGGATAGGCTGGTGGGAGGGGGGGGGAGGGGGGGGGAGGGGGGGGGGGGTAGAACCAGACAAATGGAATCCTGGGGACGCAGGACAACACCTCATCACCGATCCGACAATACAGGTCCCTGGCTTCAACCACCGGCGAAGACAGCGGGCTGCGTCGACTAAATCCGTACAGGGCGCAAGTGTACGCCGTGGCTCAGTGGGCCGCACCCTCGCCTCTGAGTCAGAAGGTTGTGGGTTCGAGTCCGACTCCAGGGATTTGAGCACGTAAATCTAGGCCAACACTCCCAGTGCAGTGCTGAGGGAGTGCCGCACTGTCGGAGGGGCGGTACCGAGGGAGCGCCGCACTGTCGGAGGGGCAGTGCCGAGGGAGCGCCGCTCTGTCGGAGGGGCAGTGCCGAGGGAGCGCCGCGCTGTCGGAGGGGCGGTGCCGAGGGAGCGCTGCACTGTCGGAGGGGCGGTGCCGAGGGAGCGCCGCGCTGTCGGAGGGGCGGTGCCGAGGGAGCGCCGCACTGTCGGAGGGGCGGTGCCGAGGGAGCGCCGCGCTGTCGGAGGGGCGGTGCTGAGGGAGCGTCGCGCTGTCAGAGGGGCAGTACCGAGGGAGCGCCGCACTGTCGGAAGGGCGGTGCTGAGGGAGCGCCATACTGCGCTGTCGGAAGGGCGGTGCTGAGGGAGCGCCATACTGCGCTGTCGGAGGGGCGGTGCTGAGGGAGCGCCATACTGCGCTGTCGGAGGGGCGGTGCTGAGGGAGCGCCATACTGCGCTGTCGGAGGGGCGGTGCTGAGGGAGCGCCGCACTGTCGGAGGGGCGGTGCCGAGGGAGCGCCGCACTGTCGGAGGGGCGGTGCCGAGGGAGCGCCGCACTGTCGGAGGGGCGGTGCCGAGGGAGCGCCGCACTGTCGGAGGGGCGGTGCCGAGGGAGCGCCGCACTGTCGGAGGGGCGGTGCCGAGGGAACGCCGCACTGTCGGAGGGGCGGTGCCGAGGGAGCGCCGCACTGTCGGAGGGGCGGTGCCGAGGGAGCGCCGCACTGTCGGAGGGGCGGTGCCGAGGGAGCGCCGCACTGTCGGAGGGGCGGTGCCGAGGGAGCGCCGCACTGTCGGAGGGGCGGTGCCGAGGGAGCGCCGCACTGTCGGAGGGGCGGTGCCGAGGGAGCGCCGCACTGTCGGAGGGGCGGTGCCGAGGGAGCGCCGCACTGTCGGAGGGGCGGTGCCGAGGGAGCGCCGCACTGTCGGAGGGGCCGTCTTTTGGATGTGACGTTTAACCGAGGCCCCATCTGCCTCCTTGGGTAGGTGTAAAGATCCCACGGCCGCTATTTTGAAGAAGAGCAGGGGGACTTCACCCCAGTGTTTTGGGGCCAATATTTATTCCACAAACAACAGATGATGTGGTCATTATCACATTGCTATTTGTGGGAGCTTGCTGTGCACAAATCGGCTGCTGCCTTTCCTGCATTCCAACAGTGCCTACACCAACAAATTACGTCATTGTCTGTAAAGCGCTTCGGGACATCCGGTGGTTGTGAAAGCCGCTGAACAACAACTTCTGTCTGCGGCTGAACCAGACTGCTCGTAGTGTCCTATTTGACCCTGAAATGAGCTCTCGACCACATATCCGCAGCGTAACGAAGACCGCCTATTTCCACCTCCGTAACATCGTCGGTCTCCGCCCCTGCCTCAGCTCATCCGCTGCTGAAGCCCCTCCCTATCTCTAATCTCCTCCAGCCCCACAACACCCCCCCCCCCCCCCAGATGTCTGCCCTCCTGAGCATCTCTGATTATCGCTCAACCATCGGCGGCCGTGCCTTCAGCTGCCTGGGCCCCAAGCTCTGGAACTCCCTCCCTAAACCTCTCCGCCTCTCTCTCCTCCTTCAAGACGCTCCTTAAAACCGACCTCTCTGACCCAGCTTTTGATCACCTGTCCCTAATTTCTCCTTATCTGGCTCGGTATGAATTTGTTCTCTCTCATAACACTCCTGTGAGGCACCTTGGGACCTGTCACCACGTTAAAGGCGCGATATCATCATCGTAGGCAGTCCCTCGGAATCGAGGAAGACTTGCTTCCACTCCCAAAGTGAGTTCTCAGGTGGCTGAACGGACCAATCCGAGAGCCACAGTCCCCGTCACAGGTGGGACAGACATTCGGCGGGGGAAGGGGTGGGTGGGGCTGGTGTGTCGCGCGCTCCTTCCGCTGCCTGCGCCTGACCTCTTCGCGCTCTTTGCGTTGAGACTCGAAGAGCTCAGCGCCCTCCTGAATGCACTCTCTCCACCTCGGGCGGTCCTCGGCCAGGGTCTCCCCCAGGTGTCAGTGGTGATGTCGCACTTTACCAGGGAGGCTTTGAGGGTGTCCTTGTAACACTTCCGCTGCCCACCTTTGGCTCGTTTACCATGAAGGAGCGCCGCATAGAGCATTTGCTTAGGGAGTCTTGTATCCGGCATGTGAACTATTGGACTGCCCAGCGGAGCTGGTCGAGTGTGGTCAGTGCTTCGATACTGGGGATGTTGGCCTGGTCGAGGACGCTAACGTTGGTGCGTCTGTCCTCCCAGGGGATTTGCAGGATCTTGCGGAGGCATCGTTGGTGGTATATCTCCAGCGACTTGAGCTGCCTTCGATACATGGTCCATGTCTCTGATCCATACAGGAGGGCGGGTATTACTAGAGCCCTGTGGATCATGAGCGTGGTGGTAGATTTGAGGGCCTGGTCTTCAAACACACTTTTCCTCAGACGGCCGAAGGCTGCACTGGCAAGGTGTTGTTGTTATAAAGGCAGTCCCTCTTTTCAGCAGCAGAGGTCGCTGGCTTCGAAATCCCTCAAAGACAGCGGAAAGCGCTCAACCCAATCCGCACAGGGCACGGACGATGCAGTCACGTGGAACAGGAGGGAGACCCGGAGGGAGACCCAAAGTGCGACTGTGGCCATGAGTCCGAGAGACCATGGAACAGGTCACATCGACCGCATCACTGCAAGTTGCAGAGTCTCGGTCTCCTTATCCAAGGAAGGATCATCATCATAGGCCGTCCCTCGGAATCGAGGAAGACTTGCTTCCACTCCTGAAGTGAGTTCTTTGGTGGCTGAACAGTCCCGATACGGGAGCCACGGTCCCTGTCACAGGTGGGACAGACAGTGGTTGAGGGAAGGGGAGGGTGGGACTGGTTTGCCGCACGCTCCTTCCGCTGCCTGCGCTTGGTTTCTGCACGCTCTCGGCGACGAGACTCGAGGTGCTCAGCGCCCTCCCGGATGCACTTCCTCCACTTAGGGCAGACTGGTCTTTGGGCCCAGGGACTCCCAGGTGTCGGTGGGGATGTTGCACTTTATCAGGGGAGGCTTTGAGGGTGGTCCCTTGTAACGTTTCCTCTGCCCACCTTTGGCTCGTTTGCCGTGAAGGAGTTCAGAGTAGAGCGCTTGCTTTGGGAGTGATATGCTTACCCTGGAGACGGTGCAACGAAGGTTCACTAGAGTGATCCCTGGGATGAGAGTGTTGTCCTGTGAGGAGAGATTGTGTAGATTGGGCCCATACTTTCTGGAGTTTAGAAGAATGGGAGGCGATCTCATTGAAACACAAGATTCTGAGGGGGATTGACAGGGTAGATGCAGGGAGGGTGTTTCCCCCGGGCTGGGAAGTCTAGAACCAGGGGTTACAGTGTCTCAGGATGAGGGGTCGGCCATTTAGGACTGAGATGAGGAGGAATTTCTTCACTCAGAGGGTGGTGAATCTTTGGAATTCTCTGCCCCAGAGGGCTGTGGAGGCTCAGTCTGAATATATTCAAGGCTGAGTTCGATATGTTTTTGGTGTCTAGGGGAATCTGAGACAATGTCCCCTAGTTTTAGTTTCCCCTATGAGGGGAAACATCCTCTCTGCATCCACCTTGTCGAGCCCCCTTATTATCTTATATGTTTTGATAAGATCACCTCTCATTCTTCTGAACTCCAATGAGTATAGATCCAACCTACTCAACCTATCTTCCTAAGACAACCCCCTCAAGTCCGGAATCAGCTGAGTGAACCTTCTCTGAACTGCCTCCGATGCAAGTATGTCCTTCCTTAAATACGGAGACCAAAACTGCACGCAGTACTCCAGGTGTGGCCTCATCAATACCCTGCACAGTTGTAGCACGACGTCCCTGCTTTTATACTCCATCCCCCTTTACAATAAAGGCCAACATTCCATTTGCCTTCCTGTTCACTTGCTGTACCTGCATGCGAACTTTTTGTGTTTCATGCACAAGGACCCCCAGGTCCCTCTGTACTGCGGCACTTTGCAATTTTTCTCCATTTAAATTAGGTCCCGAGGGTGCCGGACCGGAGACGTTCAACCTGTAGTACCGGGGAGAACTCCCCGCTCTCCTTCAAAAATAGTGGTGCGAGATTGTTTTACATCCACCTGAACAGGAGGAAAGGGCATCGTTGATGCCTTTTCACATCTCTGCTAACCTTCAATGGTGCAGCACTTGCTTGGCACGGAGATCTCAATGCCAAGCAAGAAAGATTGGATAGGCTGTGTATTGTATTTGCTTCAAGGGTTTTTGGCTTAAGAATTCATAGCAACACATTGCTATTAAAAACTAGTTGATTTATTGGCAAACAGTTCAACAATCACACTACACATTACCAGCTCATCCACCAGGCTCACAACCACCTGCCTCATTCGTGGATCCCCCGAACCCAACTGGCTGGGGTTTTATTGAGTCTTGTGAACATCACGTGACTGGCTAAGCCACTCCCAACTCAACAGCTCTACAACTATTTTAAAAGCAGGACATTAAATCAAGTTGCCCCCCTTTTGGCAAGGACACTAGAACACACAAATTTAGAAATAAACTTTTGCGGAAACTTAAATCAAATTAAAATGTGATTCCTGGGGGTGGGGGGGTGGTGTGATGATGCACTCCAGTCTCTCCGGCGGCCACCTCTCGCGGAAGGCCACGAGCGTACCGGTGGACACCGCGTGTGCTCCGTCTCCAAGGACACCCTGGCTTGGATGTAACCGCGGATGAAAGGCAGGCAGTCGGGCTGAACGACCCCCTCGACCGCCCGCTGCCTGGGCCGGCTGATGGCCCCCTTGGCCAGGCCCAGGAGCGGTCCTACGAGGAGGCCCTTCCGACCTGCCCGCTCCCCTCCGCACAGGGTGCCCAAAGATCAGGAGCGTGGGACTGAAGCGCAGCCCCTTTAACTAATGGACGAGGTGCTCAAACAGCTCTACAAACCTGTGAGCATTCTCACGGGCACATACATTAGAGGCTGGGTGGTTTTCTGGAACAGAGGAGGCTGAGCGGAGATTTCATTGAGGTGTATGAGGGGCCTGGATAGAGTGGATAAGACGGACCTATTTCCCGGAGCAGAGGGGTCAATAACCAGGAGGCATCGATTGAAAGTAATTGGGGGGAGGTTTAGAGGGGATTTGAGGGGAAATGTCTTCACCCAGAGGGTGGTGGGGGTCTGGGGTGGAACTCACTGCCTGAAAGGGTGGTAGAGGCAGAAACCCTCACCACATTTAAAAAGTACCTGGATGTGCGCTTGAAGTGCCGTAACCCACAGGGCTACGGACCGAGAGCTGGGAAGTGGGTTAAGGCTGGGTGGCTCTTTGTCGGCCGGCGCGGACATGATGGGCCGAATGGCCTCCTCCCGCGCTGTAAATTTCTGTGATTCTATGTCAGCTGGAGTTGGCCTTGAACCCACAAGCTCTCGACTGAAGAGCTAGCCAGGGCTTTTATATTCACCGGCTTTTTAGTTCCTGTCTTGGGACAACGACTTGTATTTATATAGCGCCTTTAACAGAATAAAACGTCCCAAGGTGCTTCACAGGAACGTTACCAGATAAATTCCGACACCGAGCCACATACGCCGATATTAGGGCAGGTGACCAAAAGCTTGATCAAAGAGGTCGGTTTTAAGAAGCGTCTTGAAGGAGGAGAGGCGGAGAGGTTTAGGGAGGGAGTTCCAGAGCTTGGGGTCCAGGCGGCTGAAGGCTCGGTCGCCAATGGTGGAGCGATGGAAATCGGGTGGTGCAAGGGGTCAGAATTGGAGGAGCGCAGAGGTCACGGAAGGTCGTAGGGCTGGAGGAGGAGAGAGAGAGAGAGGGGGAGGGGAGGAGAGGAGAGGGGGGGAGAGAGGAGAGGAGAGGAGAGGAGAGGAGAGGAGAGAGAGAGAGAGAGGAGGAGAGAGAGAGGAGGAGAGAGAGAGAGAGAGAGAGAGAGAGAGAGAGAGAGGGGAGGGGAGGGGGGAGGGGGGGAGGGGGGATGGGGAGGGGAGGGGGGATGGGGAGGGGAGGGGGGATGGGGAGGGGAGGGGGGATGGGGAGGGGAGGGGGGATGGGGAGGGGAGGGGGGATGGGGAGGGGAGGGGGATGGGGAGGGGAGGGGGGATGGGGAGGGGAGGGGGGATGGGGAGGGGAGGGGGGATGGGGAGGGGAGGGGGGATGGGGAGGGGAGGGGGGATGGGGAGGGGAGGGGGGATGGGGAGGGGAGGGGGGATGGGGAGGGGAGGGGGAGGGGGGAAAGAGTATAAAACCTCAGTCAGTTGGGTCTAGGTCAGTTGAGTCTGGTGGATGAACTGGTAATGTGTAGTGTGATTGTTAAACCTTTTGCTAATAAACCAACTAGTTCTTATTAGCAATGTGTTGCAATGAATTCTTAAGCAAAGAACCCAGGAAGCAAATACATTATACTTATGATCTTTCCTTGCGCCTGTGAGCGGCCTATGTACATCCTCGTCGCAGTCAAAGCCACTCGATTCTGTCCCACGTTTAAAGTAATCTGTTGACTCTGAAGAGGAACTGACAGAGTATAAATGGGCTCGGTGATTGGATGTTGGTCAGCGTCTGGTCTCAGGAGCAGCAAGCTGTCGGAGACTTGAGCCACTTGGATTAGCAGCGGGCAGGTCACTCGGCCTCAGGTCTCCAACCTTGGCCTTAACCCTTGCCCTGTCGCACAATCAGGAGCTAGGGCCGCGCTTTGCCAAAGCCCCCAGTCTAGCCGGCATCATCCCAGATCAGCCTGCGCCGCCTCCCAGCTCCCCGCGTTGCCAGGCAACCACCTCGGCCGTACTGCTCCAGACGGGACACTGAGCCGTCGGGCAGCAAGACACTGGGAGCCAGCGGACACGATCTGGGATCATCCCAGATAGACTCGTAATGGGTAGAGCAGCTTGCATTTCTACAGCACCGTTTTAACGTCATAAAACGACCCAAAGTGCTTCACAGGAGCGGAAATGAGACAAAAATTGACACCAAAAACTGGGTCAAAGAGGTCGGTTTTAAGGAGCATCTTAAAAGGAGGAGGGGAGAGGCGGAGAGGTTTAGGGAGGGAGTTCCGGAGCTTGGGGCCCAGGCAGCTGAAGGCACGGCCACCGATGGTGGAGCGATGGAAATCGGGGGATGGGCAAGAGGGCAGAATTGGAGGAGGGCAGAGATCGTGGGGGGGGGGGGGGGGTCATAGGAGGTTACAGAGATAGGGAGGGGCGAGGGAGGGATTTGAGCACGGGAATTGCTTAACCGGGAGCCAATGTAGGTCAACGAGCACAGGGGGTGATGGGTGAGCGGGGCTCGGTGCGAGTTAGGACACGGGGGCAGCGAGCACAGGGGGTGATGGGTGAGCGGGACTCGGTGCGAGTTAGGACACGGGGCAGCGAGCACAGGGGGTGATGGGTGAGCGGGACTCGGTGCGAGTTAGGACACGGGGGTCAGCGAGCACAGGGGGCGATGGGTGAGCGGGACTCGGTGCGAGTTAGGACACGGGGTCAGTGAGCACAGGGGGGGTGATGGGTGAGTGGGACTCGGTGCGAGTTAGGACACGGGGCAGCGAGCACAGAGGGTGATGGGTGAGTGGGACTCGGTGCGAGTTAGGACACGGGGACAGTGAGCACGGGGGGTGATGGGTGAGCAGGACTCGGTGCGAGTTAGGACACGGGGCAGCGAGCACAGGGGGGTGATGGGTGAGCGGGACTCGGTGCGAGTTAGGACACGGGGGCAGCGAGCACAGGGGGTGATGGGTGAGCGGGACTCGGTGCGAGTTAGGACACGGGGTCAGTGAGCACAGGGGGTGATGGGTGAGCGGGACTCAGTGCGAGTTAGGACACGGGGGCAGCGAGCACAGGGGGGGTGATGGGTGAGCGGGACTGGGTGCGAGTTAGGACACGGGGCAGCGAGCACGGGGGCGATGAGTGAGCGGGACTGGGTGCGCGTTAGGACACGGAGCGGCTGAGTTTTGGATGAGCTCGAAAACATCGCTGTATCTCGGACACGCACGTGGACTTGGATTGAAATTTCGGCTCGAGTTACAGCTTGCCGCCCAGTTGGGGTGCAAGCAGTGAGCAGTGTGGTGCACAGACACACAGAGGAGGACAATCCCAATACAGCCACTGGCCTGTGCTGAATTAGATAAAACAACTTGTATTTATATAGCGCCTTTAACGTAGTGAAATGTCCCAAGGCTACGTTGCCTGATACAGTCGAATAGCCCCTCCCTGTTCAGCCTCGCGCATAAAGAATGGCCACTTGTGCCACAGGATAGCAGCTGCCCATGATACGATACCCCAGGGGGAGAGAGGGAGAGAGGGAGAGAGGGAGAGAGGGAGAGAGGGAGAGAGGGAGAGAGGGAGAGAGGGAGAGAGGGAGAGAGGGAGAGAGGGAGAGAGGGAGAGAGGGAGAGAGGGAGAGAGAAAGCGAAGGGACAGAGAAAACAAAAAAGGTTGCAATGACTGAGAATAAATATTAAACAGTCCGAACAAGGTATTTTCAAAAATAATTTTAAAAGATACTCGCAGCTTCTAACAGACACAATCTTGTCATAACTTTCAAACATAAAGCTTCATTATTATTATTTTTTTTTTTTTTAATTTGCTTTTGAATATGGGCCAGTGCCCCGTGAGGTAAAAATAACTCAGGGCCGCTGCCAGATTAAAGAAAAACAGACTTGCATTTATATAGCGCCTTTCACAACCACTGGATGTCTCAAAGAGATTTACAGCCAATTAAGTACTTTTGAACTATATTCACTGTTCTAATGTGGCAGCCAACTCCCACAAACAGCAATGTGATGATGCCAGATCATCTGTTTTTTTAGATATTGGTTGAGGGATAAATAATGGCCACCGGACACAGGGGAACTCCCCCTGCTCTTTTTCAAATAGTGGCCCCTGGATTTTTTATGTCCACCTGAGAGCAGGCGGGACCTCGGTTTAACGTCTCACCCGACACTGCGGTGCTCCCTCAGAACCACCCCTCCAACACTGCGGTGCTCCCTCAGTAACGCCCCTCCGACAGTGCGGCGTGCCCTCAGTACTGCCCCTCCGACAGTGCAGTATGGAGCTTCCTCAGTACTGCCCCTCCGATAGTGCGGCACTCCCTCAGTACTGCCCCTCCGACAGCACTCCCTCAGTACTGCCCCTCCGACAGCGCAGTACGGCGCTCCCTCAGCACCGCCCCTCCGACAGCGCAGTACAGCGCTCCTGTAGTACCGCCCCTCCGACAGCGCAGTACGGCGCTCCCTCAGTACCGCCCCTCCGACAGCGCAGTACGGCGCTCCCTCAGCACCGCCCCTCCGACAGCGCAGTACGGCGCTCCCTCAGTACCGCACTGGGAATGTCGGCCTGGATTTTTGTGCTCATGTCCCTGGAGTGGGGCTCAAACCCACGACCTTCTGACTCAGAGGTGAGAGTAGTACCCACTGAGCCACGGCTGGAGAGATAGTACCTGGTACTATCAGTAATGACCGTATGTGGAGTTATTAAGGGGGCCAATGCTATGGTCAGTCACAAATCTCTCATGGCAAAAACCACAACGGGGTTTATACTGTGCATCATACTGGTGAAAACCATACAGTCCAGCTGTGCTGTCCAACACATCAGCCACATGTGGCTAAATGGCAATCCAGATGTGGCCAATTGCTCGCCGGATTAGGAAATGATAAAATGAGCAACAGACGCAATACAAGGATGCACCCGACCTTTAACCTTGCTGTGCGTTTGTTCTTAAGATGGCAGGCTATTAGCCCTACCTGGGTAACCTCCTCCAGCTCCACAACTCCCCGAGATCTCTGCGCTCCTCTAATTCAGGCCTCTTGCACTTGCCCCGATTTCCATCGCTCCACCATTGGTGGCCGTGCCTTCAGCGGCCTGGGCCCCGGGCTCTGGAATTCCCTCCCTTAACCTCGCCACCTCTCACTCCTCCTTCAAGACACTCCTTAAAACCGACCTCTTTGACCTATCTTATAATATCTAATAATGCATGTTGTTGAACATTTACTCCTGCTAAACCGGAAGCTAACACGGGTAACGGCACCAGAGGTCAGCGCCATGGAAACACCAGCGCCATTGGATGGCGAGGGGAGCGGCCATCTTGGCCAGTCTGGCCAATAACCACTCTCGGCCAGCCCAGCCAATAACGAGCAGCTCCACCGGGACAAAGGGCAGGAAGCATCCAATCGCTTTCTGGCTTGGGAGCAGGTGGTTGTT